>NW_017673378.1:0-2089 GCF_001879085.1 Nicotiana attenuata
GATCTCACCCACGGGCCAGCACTACCCCAGCTACAGCCATGCTCCGATTCTCTGCACAAACATACTGCTGAGTATGAAGCCTGCATCATGGGCATGAATATGGCAATCGACCAGGATGTTGAAGATTTATTGATCATGGGGGATTCTGATCTGATTATCCGTCAAGCCCAGGGAGAGTGGGAGACCCGAGATGTTAAGCTCATTCCCTATCGGAAACATGTGGAAGACCTCAGCAAGCGCTTCAAGTCGATAGAATTCAGGTACATTCCTCGGTGTCACAATGAACTAGTCGATGCACTCGCCACTCTGGCCTCGATGCTGCCTTACCCAGGTAATGCCCATATTGATCCTCTGGAAATTCAAACCAAAGAAAGGCATGGTTATTGCAACGCGGTTGAGGTGGAACCCAACACCCAGCCATGGTATCATGATATCAAGAGATTTCTGAAAACCCAAGAATACCCCGAGCAAGCCACTGGAGATCAAAAGAGAACCATTAGACGGCATGCGAGTGGTTTCTTCTTAAGCGGTGATGTCTTGTATAAAAGGACCCCGGACCTCAACTTGCTAAGATGTGTTGATGTCGAGGAAGCCGGAAGAATAATGCATGAAGTACACACGGGGGTATGTGGACCTCATATGAACGGGTATGTTTTGGCCAAGAAGATCCTGCGAGCGGGGTATTATTGGATAACTATGGAGAAGGATTGCTTCAGCTTTGTTCGGAAATGCCATCAATGCCAGGTGCACGGCGATTTGATTCATGCACCTCCAACAGAGCTTCATCCGATGTCAGCACCTTGGCCATTTGTTGCTTGGGGCATGGATGTCATTGGGCCAATCGAGCCGAAAGCTTCGAACGGACATAGATTCATATTGGTTGCCATTGATTACTTCACGAAATAGGTTGAGGCTATCACACTCAAGTCAGTTACTAGAAAAGCTGTGGTAGACTTCGTGCACTCCAATCTCATTTGCCGCTTTGGCATTCCTGCAACTATCATTACCGACAATGCCGCAAACTTGAACAGTCGTCTGATGGGAGAGGTATGCGAACAATTCAAGATAACGCATAGAAACTCTACTCCTTATCGGCCAAAAGCCAATGGGGCCGTTGAAGCAACAAATAAGAACATCAAGAAGATTTTGAGAAAGATGATTCAAAGCTCCAGGCAATGGCATGAAAAGCTGCCTTTTGCATTACTGGGATATCACACCACAGTGCGCACATCGGTAGGAGCTACCCCATACCTTTTGGTCTATGGAACCGAGGCTGTTATATCAGCAGAGGTAGAAATCCCTTCTCTCCGGATCATCGTTGAAGCAGAAATTGATGATAGTGAATGGGTCAAGACTCGTCTGGAACAATTGTCTTTAATTGATGAAAAGCGGATGGCCGCGGTTTGCCACGGGCAGTTGTACCAACAAAGAATGGCCCGCGCTTATAACAAGAAAGTACGACCCAGGAGTTTTGAACTGGGACAACTCGTGTTAAGACGCATTCTCCCTCATCACCAGGAAGCCAAAGGAAAATTTGCTCCTAATTGGAAGGGTCCATACATTATCCGAAAAATATTGCCGAGAGGAGCATTGTATCTGGGGGACATCGAAGGCAATGATCCCGAAGCAGCTGTAAATGCGGATGCGGTAAAAAGGTACTATGTCTAGACCTTCTACGATGATGATTTTGCGCAGTTGAGATGACGAAGGCTTTCCTTCCGCTATCCAAACATTATCAACCCTTCGCAAACCTAGTTGAGCCGGTTACTATTCCTTGGTTACCCTCTTTGGAACCCGAAAGTATTATTGGAAAAAAAGAGAGAAAAAGACAAAGAAAAAAAAAAGAAAGAAAACAAAAAGATAAAGAAAAGAAAACAAATATGAAAAAAGAATTGAAAAGAAAAGAAAATATGATGAAAAAAAGAAGAAAAGAAAAGCAAACAAAACAAAAACAACCAAAAACAAATGTTCCCTGAACTACGTTTGACTTGATTCCGAAAGGATACGTAGGCAGCCTCTCTCTGGGGTTCAGTCACACCAAAACAAAAATCCTAATTCCCCCAAAAAACTAGAAACTGGGGCAGATGAT
>NW_017673378.1:4144-113354 GCF_001879085.1 Nicotiana attenuata
GGCTCCAACCCCTGAGTTGAGCGTTTTTCCTTTTAGCCAACATTAGGGCTCCAACCCCTGAGTTGAGCGTTTTACCTTTAGCCAACATTAGGGCTCCAACCCCTGAGTTGAGCATTTTTCCTTTTAGCCAACATTAATTGAGCGTTTTTCCTTTTAGCCAACATTAGGGCTCCAACCCCTGAGTTGAGCGTTTTCCCTTTAGCCAACATTAGGGCTCCAACCCCTGAGTTGAGCTTTTTCCTGTTAGCCAACATTAGGGATCCGACCCCTGAGTTGAGCGTTTTACCTTTAGCCAACATTAGGGCTCCAACCCCTGAGTTGAGCATTTTCCTTTTAGCCAACATTAGGGCTCCAACCCCTGAGTTGAGCGTTTTTCCTTTAGCCAACATTAGGGCTCCAATCCCTGAGTGAGCATTTTTCCCTTTAGCCTTTTTTCTCTTAATCCCGGCATAACCCGTGGATCTCCCTGGCATAACCCAAGGAGCCCTTTTTCTTTCCGTCCCGGCATAACCCGAGAACCCTTTTTCTTTTCCGGCATAACTCGGTCATTTCCCAGCATAACCTGGATTCATTCACAAGGATACACAATCTTGATTTGATTGCTTAGATATGTGTCACAACTAACTCACGAAATTTTCCTAGTGAAAACTGGGGCGGAAAATTTCGTTCTTTTGTTTGTTTTGGTATCTTAAGCAGGTTGACCTCGGGACATAGGGTGCAAGACGACCGATGGAATGAGTCTCAATCCAGAATAAAGAAAATAAGAAAAGAACAAAAAGAAATGAACTCAAATGTGAAGCAAACAAGGGTGCGAATAGCCCAAAATCTGATTGATGTCACAAGCTCCGCTGATCCCGTTCTGACCCAATGCTGCAGAAAGAAACAACACCTACAACTTGCGAGCATCAAGATTCAGATCGGAGTCCACAGCAAAATCAGCTAAGACTCAAGATCAAGCTTCAAGAGATTTATAGATAGGAATCTTGTAACTCATAGTTGATAGGCATAACTAGCTTAGCTTTGATTTTCCTTTTGGTGTAATAAGGAGGTTAGCAGCAGTAGCAGCAGCAACAGCAGTAAAATCACAGCTTCTGGTAGTCCCAGCTACCAGCTCTTCCAGAACTACACTGACCTGATTCCTTTATAGCCAAGGATATGTAGGCAACCTTTGAAGCAGGGTTCGGTCAGACGGTTTTCAAAAATGCTTCTCATGGAGTGCCAAGCAGGCAAAAATCTCTCATGATTGCTCATTTATCTTTGCCCGAAAACCCTTCGTGTCTCCGAGCAAAGAGGGGCAGCTGTGAGCACGTGATTTTTGCCTCGCTTGAATTATTCCTATAGACTTCTTAGAATTAGGATTTTTCTTTTATTATCTGATTTTTAGGATTTAATTGCGTAATTTTGTGTGTATTTTTATTTGTGTGTGCATGATAATTCATAAAAAGTACAAAAATATTGCATGAGCATTTAGGATTTAATTTTGCATATTTTTAGACTAATTAGTAATTAGGCTTTACAAAATACAAAGAAAATCACAAAGAAACTTTGATTTGTTTTTGTTTGATTTTAATTTTAGTTTTTAGGTTTATTAATTTCCTTTAAATTGGTATTAGGCTAATTGTAGCTTAATTAGGTAGTTTGAATTGATTGTGAGGTTTAATTTTAGTTTAGTTTTTAAAATTGAAAAAAAAAGTAATAAACAAAAAATAAAGAAAAGAAAGGCAGGCCTGTTTTAAAGAATAAGCATTGGGCCAATATTAATTCACCAGCCCAACCCCTGATACCAACCTACGCCCAGTCCAGGCCCAAAAACACCCCACCCGGTCCAGCCTTTAACTACTCCAAACGACACCGTTTTTGACTCAAATCAATCTCAACCGTCTAGGTTTTTAATCTGACGGTTGAGAAGTCCCCATCACTTAATATAAATGTGTCCAAACGACACCCCCCCTAAGGACCCCCTACCTTCGTCTCTCTCATACCTAACAGGAAAACCCCTAACGCCGCCGTCCCTCCGCCGTCTGCCGCCGGCCGGAAATCGCCTCCGCCGGCGGCGATTCTCCGATGACTCCCAAATTTACACCATGGATTCCTCTTCACCTCCCCATTCCATATCCACCTTCCGTTTTCTTCAAAATCCACCCTAGCTTGTCGAATATTCGAAACAGTGGCCGCCGGCTCCGCCGTGTCCGGCGGCATTACCTCCAATTGACACCAAATTCACACCCCAGACTCTCCTCACCTCCCTCTTCCCAAACCCCTAACTGGTTTCCTTCGCCCAAAGTCCTCGAATTTTAGATCGAAATCGAGCCTAGAACCCTAATTTTGTAAATTGGGGGAACTTGAGTTCTGGGCTATAATAGCCCTTAATCATGTGTTTTCTCATTGAAAACACATGATTAAGGATGATTATAGTCCAAATAATTCCAAGAGACCTGCTAGATTCGAAGTTAGTGAAGATTGTATCGAAATCAGTAAGTTCGCTTACCTTTTGTCTTCTTTTTGTTCTTTGTTTTGTTTTTCTTTGTTCGTCTACTGATCTTTTTCTTTGCCAAAGTTTTAGTTTCTTGTGTTAATTTCTTAATTGCTATTGCTATGTTCATACTGTTCCACTTCATTCTGTTTGTTTTTTTTATTATTTTGTGTGAGTTTTAATTTTTGTTTTAATTGATAGTAGCTTGATTAATTTCGTTCTTGGATTTTGTTTAATTCAGTAATAGTGTTCATTAGAATTGAATTCCAATTTTGATTAGTTAGATTGATTAATTCAATTTTTAGGTTTTTTGTATGGTTTGGATATAGCTGAATATTTCCAGCCCTTGATTGACTAACTATGGTCAGTTTTGACCAAGTTAACAGGGCTGGGGATTTAGTTTGACTAGGTTATAATTTTAGGGTGAATTCAAGGGTAGTGTAGGTATTCCTTAATAAGAAAATAGTGCAGTAACTGAATTGGAACCCCCTAGAACCTTCTAGAAGGGGGTTCTAGTTTGAATTTCAGGAAGTTGGTAGTATAACTTGACCAACAAGCCAACAAATAAAGGACTAATTAACTAAAACTGAAAAATAAAAAAGGGACTTAGGGGGTAAAACAGAAATATGAGGGCTGCCCTAAGCTTTGCTTATAAAAAGGCATGCCATTCCCTTATTGAACAAGTTTTAGCATCTGAAAACTCCCCATAAGGTCTAGAAATTTTAGAGACCCAAAATCTTAAAAAAGATTCAAAAATTCAAATCTTAGAAGCTTAGAGAAATCTGGAAATTTCAAATTCAAACTACAAAAAAAAAATTTACTGAAAAATCCAAAAACAATTCTGGTAGAAATAGATAGTAGAGTTGTAGAAACATTAGATCTTAGAGAGAAATCCTAGAAAACTCAACCAAAAATAGCTTCACAATCCATAGATCTACTGTCATATCCAGTTTAGCAACTGAATTTCACTTTCAAAGTTCTGTTCTGCATTCTGTTCCTGCATTTTCAGTTCAGCTCTGCTTTGTTTTTTGGTCGATTGAAGTTTGAAGTTCGATTGTGAAAATTTGCTGTACTCTATTTTGCTCCTGGCTTCTCTGTTAAAGTTGCTAATCCACTGCTGAATTGTATCTGCTGTGCTGCTGTTGTCTGGGCTGATCTTCACCTTTTATTTTACCTCAAATTCCAGGTACTTGTTTCAGCCTCAAATGACTTATGAATGTGAGTCCAATATATAATCAAATTGGAAGAAGAATTGAAGTGCAAGCTGTACTTTACCTTTGTTTAAATACAATTCACCTTTGTATTCATTTGGACAGTATATCGTGTACATTGATAGGATTGTGTGGACTGTGTTTTAACCGAATTGTTGGATGCTATAGAACCATATAAATGCCCTGTTGAACAGTGTTAGGCTCAATTCGTGTTAGTCTTGTTATTATGTTTGATAATCAAACTCAAAACATGATGTGACTTGATGATATTAGTTTAGTTTATCACAAGGGTTAGAATGTATTGGCTCGACTAAAATCTGGAGACAGCATGTATGTCCATTACTAAAACATTGAAGGCCTCTCATGGAGTTTGTTAAAAATCAGAAAGGATATTAGTAGTTACTTCTGAATTATCCGTCCATAATTTAGATGTTTTAAAATGCAGGCTGTTAGATTTTCAGGTTATTAGTTGTCAATATGCATGTCGCTTGAATTGTGCAAGATTGCCTAATTTGAAAATTAACGGATCTCCGACTAGAATAACTATCCACTCGTTAACAAAGTGTTTAATAGGCCAAATTGAAATCGATATTGCAGTTAGGCTTATTCATGAAGTAAAACTGGACAGCTTGTGTCTTGTGAGACCTGGGCTTGGTCATATGATAAAAAGCCCAATAGGATGAACTAGTTTATATGTACAAATTGGTGGACTGATTTGAGATTAAATGCGGAACCCCCAACATAACATGCTCTTATTAAAATTTGGGCCAGTTGTGTAACAACAAGCCCAAAGTGTATGGCCTTTGCGTTAAAGCATTTTGACAGCCCTTGAGACCTCCAGGAATATCCTCCACTTGGGCTGATCTTCAAGCCCAGCACTATACGGCCTTGGAGTCCTTTGTCCTGTTTTGCCTTGGGCCAATTTGGAAACCCAGTAGGCTAGGGGCCTTAGATAAGGCCCTTGATTCAAATTGTAATATAAGTTGTGGGTTTTCAATTTAGGTGGCAGGTTTGAACTAAGGGATTTCCGACATTAGGAATTGCTCTTGTTCAAATTTGAACCTAATCTTGAGACCCGAACCTTCTATTGCTTTTAATAATAATTAATTCGTAATATCAATCTATTAGGCCCTTTAGAGACAATACTTAATAGAAAATCATAGTTCTTTTAGGTTGGCCTTAAAATAAAATGAGGTGCGCCATGCCACATAAAATTCATAAATTGTGTCGCCCTCTTTAAATACTTATATTAGAAATACTTAGAATTCGGGACGTGCCATTTAGCGAATTTTCATGGCCTCCCGCAAAGTTAATAACATGTTAGCCGCTTTAGGCGCGTTCCTTAATAATTTTACCTTTCTAAATTCGGGTGTGCATTTCATGTGACCCAAATCCAAATCCCAAAATGTTGAATAAAATGTGTCAAGGGTCCGGGTGCATTTCATGTGACGTGATCCGAAAACATGTTTTAAACGACGTTCAATTTCTTAAAATTTAATTAAAAGCGGTAAATAATTTCAAAATTGCACTATAGGATGACATGTATAAAAAATATGATTTTTAGTGAATTATAATAGTTTAAGCGACCGTGCTAGAACCACGGGATCCGGGGGTGCCTAACACCTTCCCTCGGGTCAACAGAATTCCTTACTTAGAAATTCTAGTTCGCAGACTCCAATTGGGAAGTCGAAATTTTCCTCGATTTGGGATTCAAATTAAACCGGTGACTTGGGACAGCAAAAGCCAACCTTATCCCAAGTGGTGCTTAATAAATAATTCCATTTCGAATAATATCACTTTAAATGGAAAAACTCCCTTATACATTATCCTTCGGGGTAGGTGTGTAAAAAAGGAGGTGTGACATCTCATCCCCTAGAGTGCCGAGGCATCGTCCTCGATTGGTGTAACTAACTCAACAGATTGAGCAGTCTATTGAGTTGAGGAAGGTCATCGTCTTCTATGTAGATAAGCCCCCTCCTCGCTGGCTTCCCTATCATCGTCAATCATTACAGTGTCTATATTCGGCCCGAGAAAGGGGCTCATCACCACAACTTTCGGAGACGACTCGGGAGCGGCACTCTTCGCCTTTTTATTTTTTCCCCCGGCCGCGGAGGAGCGTCTTCTTTTTGGTTGCTTGTTCTCCGACCGGGGACTCCAAGAACAAGCGCTCATACCAGAAGCAGTCCCATAGACACCTGTCTGTGTAAAAGCCTCCGGCACCAGCCTCGCCACATCAGCATGATTAGCCAAAATGTCTCTCCTCGGGAACGACAACTGAGCCTTGGGGTAGACCTGAATCTAACATGAGAGAAACGTTAAACAACTTCCTTATACGAAAAGGTAAAAACAAGATGAGTGTGGCTTACCATGACTTTTGGCCTTCCACCCATATTTAAGGGACAATTCTTTTCGCATACGGGTCTCGGGCATAGTAACGTCCCAAATTTTCTGGACCCACTGGTCCAGGCCTCAACCCTAGGTGGAACCGTTGAATCGCTGAAATTAGCAAAAGAAGGGTTAGTAACGATATGGAATGATCTTTAACGGAAGAAAAGACAAATGGTTAACTTACGAGTGTGGTTCCATAATTGCGGGAAGGATGAAGCCGTAGCCGGAATGATGTCCCTGGTGGCGACTAAAACAAACCATTCCATCCACCCACGGTCATTATCATCATCCATGCTGGATAGAGAGCATGGTGGCCACGCTTGTTGAAATTTATCATTGCCCCGCAGAAGATCTTGGGCGAATAGAGGTTCATCAATTGAGTTAGGATTAGCTCTTCTCCCCTCTTCTGGCATAAGTTCCGAGGACAATCGATTGTCCTCCACAAAAAAGGACTTACCTATGCCTAGTACACCTGGTAGCAGATGCAGAACTCCATGATGAGGGAGTCAAGCTCTCCACTCAAAGAGAACGATCCCAAGGTGAAGGGATACGTGTAGAAATACGTAAAACCCTTTGTGGGTAAGGTTACCCGCTCCGCCAGGTCGGGAGCGATAATGTCTAAAACTTGACAGTGGCAGTCTTCCTTCACAACAGGAATACTGGAAGGACAGATGGAAGAATGATATATGCTAACGGCCCACGTGCGAGGGTGAGCGGAAGGATACTTCTCTTCAAAGTCTTTGGTGGTAACAAGACTCTTTGGGATGACAGTGCTTACCGTAGGAGGAGCGGCGTCATCGGCTTCACCTTTGCTCTTTGAAGAACTTGGGTTTCTGAAAAAAGAGGCCATTTTTTATCAGAAAGGAGGGAAGGTTTTCTCTCAAGAAGAAGGTTAAAGAAAGGTTGAAGACAAAGTACGAGCTGAGTAAAGTGAGTTTGAGAAAGTGTAGAGAATTATGAAATGCAAATGGAGAGGTTTGATGCGTATGAATAAAGGTATAAGCGGCTAAAATCGTGGCCATAAATCCTTGATAACCAAAGTGATGCTAAATCGTAGGATGATGCGTGTTCAAGGCATTAAATGCGGAGAGACGTGCGTCTAATCAACCGTTAGAAACTTTTTAGAGGGGATCAGGGAATTTCCCGCCAAAAAAGGTACTTCTACCAACTTTCCGGTGACATAAAGTTATGCCACTGAAAAGCAAGGGGGACTATCTGTATGGGGAAAAATATGTTAATATTTAATGATCGCATGAGAAAACGACACATGGTACCGAAAGAAGAAGATAGCTAAACCCAAAGGCAATGATCTCGCTTGTCACCGGAGAGAATGATACTCATACCGACAAAATTAATGCCGCCATACTATAGCATTCAATGAAGAATATTCTACAATATTAAGTGCACGATCCGTTACAGAGAATATGACATTCACTGCCCGCTATTACACATCCTTCAATATCCCTCATAATTGTCATTAAAGAGGAGCATAATCCTAGGACCTTGTTCCCTAGGTGCAGGTATAAATAGTGAGCTCTACCATCATTGTAAGGGGGATGAATTTTCTGACAAGCATACATTATATTCTATCAAAAGCTCAATAACATTTTACTTTCTTGTCTATTTGTATTGTTCTTGTTGCTCCTGGTAGCTCTGCCCCGGGAACAAATATATGTGCCGACTATTTTGATTTTACGGCTAAGTCTTATATTTCTGTCTAATTCATCTATTATTTTTGGATCAATTAATTCACTTGTCTATAAATCACGTATAAATTCAACTGTACCGTCTTACAGTTAAACATCTGTAGACATGTGATTTTTGACCCTCCCCAAGATTTTTCATATTTTAGCACGTACATATTTAATTTAGACCTAATATCGCTATTTGAACTAATTTTGACTCTTTTACTTTATTTTCTTACAAGAAAATAAAAATTACAAAAAAAAAAAATAGTTCATTAATGTTTTGTAGTCATTTTTAATCTTGAAAAATACCAAAAATAGTTTTGTTTTAAGGGTCAGTCTTATTTTAATAGTTATTTTACTTAAGTAGGATTAATGAATAAATGAGGTCGTATTTTTAGTCTCGTTCGCGGGGAAAGAATAAAACTTGGGCTCGAGCAACCCATTGTTAGGCCTAATTTTTGGACCTAGCCCATAATTTCCAAGCTCATAATTCCTAGGCCCATACCCCCTAACCTAAAAAAAAACCCTATAAAAACAATACAAGGCCTAAGGACCTGAGGAGGAGAGGGAGACCTACACAAAAAAGCTGAAAAACGGCAGCTGCTCCCTTTCCTTCTAAAACACCCAACGGCTGGACCCCACCCACGGAAAAATCCCAACGACACACATTCATAGAAAGGGACGTGACAGTGAGGGAAAAGGGATTTGAGGATTAAAAACAAAGAAAAGAGATTAATAGCCCGTTTGGCCAAGCTGCAAAAATCAGCTTATTTTGAGAAGTATTTTTTTTCAAAAGTGTTTTTCTCAAAAGTACTTTTGGTGAGAAGCAATTTGTGTTTGGCTAATTAGTTTGAAAATTACTTCTGAGCAGCAATTAGTGTTTGGCCAAGCTTTAAAAAACTGCTTCTAAGTATATTTTCTCAAAAGTGCTACTCAAAAAAGTGCTTTTGGAGAGAAACTACTTTTTTCTGCTTCTCCAAAACTGCTTCTGCTTCTCCTCAAAAGCACTTTCTTTTCCTTCCAAAAGCTTGGCCAAACACCTCAATTTTTGGCCAAAAGTGCTTTTGGAAAAAAAAAAGCACTTTTGGCCAAAAAGAAACTTGGCCAAACAGGCTATAAGAGAATTGGGGGGAAACGGCAAAGAGGGGATGAGAATTGAACAAAGAACTGGAGGAAACAATTGAGTGGAGGAGCAGACTTTTAAAAGAAAAGAGGAGCAGCAGAAAAAACGTAGCTATCTCCTTCTCCGACCAAAATGCAGTAGCTTTTTACACCATTATTTCAGCCATCAAAACTCCACAAATCTCCATTGAAAAACAGCCCTTTTGCACACACAAAATGGCGAAGTCGCCGGCGAGATAGGTTTTCCGTCGAGATTTGTTTCTCGTGATGCCATCTATGGAATCTTTGTTCGATTAGCTATCATTTTAGTTCTTTATTGATTTTCTCTGTTTCATTAAGGAGGACAAGATTATCGTTTGGTTTATGTAATTTTTTGAGCAGTAGGTTTTACGTGGCTAAATTTGGTTAAATGCTTAGGCTCGGAATAGCTCCTGATGTTACTACGTTTAATGAGATTTTTATGTATGCTTTGTAAGAAGGGGGGTGTCCAAGAAAGTGAAAGTCTTCTTAATAAGGTTATGGAAAGAGGGCTGTTTACAAATCTTTTTTGCATATAATGTCTCGAGCTCTAGTATAGAGTATAGAAATTGGAATTGGAAGGTGGTGTTGTATATTCAGTATTTCTGTTTAACTGAGTTTGGAAAATAATTCCAAATTTCTCTTATAAAGGGATTGTGGAACCTTTTAACTAAGTTTAGAAAATTTATGGCTTTCATTGTTAAATAATTTCCTTTACCATCGGCCCTTGTTTTATCGACGCACCCCATGGATGTATTTCACGCTAGCTTCAAGGATTTAAATTGTTAGCGCAAAAACTCTACACTTTGGTTCTGTAAATATGATTTCACTCCTAATTGATTCCAGTTCCTTACAATAATCTCAAACTTAGAAGTAATTAAACATCCGTAGTTTGTTTTAGGCACGCAATTAAAATTATTACAACTACGGGTACGGTTCCCGTGGCGTGGTTGTGATACCTAATTTTTAATTAGATTAAAATAGGAGCATCTTTAGTTTGCCATAGAGAAATACAAATCTTTTCTTTTAAAATAAATTGAGGTGTGCCATACGCAAACAAAATCCATAACCTATGGCCCTCACATTAATATTAACTTAGTACAGAAAAATATCTTTTTAAACTTTCGTAGTTTGCTTTAGGCGCGTTAATTGAATAATTGTCATGGCTACGGGTACGGTTCCCGTGACGTAGTTGTGATGCCTAATTTCTAAATTCGGGGGTACATTTATGTGACCCGGCTACAATTTAATCTTGTTAATAAAATAAACATGTTGTAGATCGTGGGTACGGTTCCCGTGACATGATTCTCAATATGTAACACTTATTTATTAAAATCAGTTTAAAAAGAATAGAATGCACATAGGTTTCAAAGATGTTTTAAAATCAAATAAATAGGCCAATAATAACAGTTGAGCGACCGTGCTAAAACCACGAAACCCGGGAATGCCTAACTCCTTCTCCCGGGTTAGCAGAATTCCTTACCTGGATTTCTGTGTTCGTAGACTGTAAAACAGAGTCAATCTTTCCTCGATTCGGGATTTAAAACTGGTGACTTGGGACACCATAAATTATCCCAAGTGGCGACTCTGAGCAATAAATAAACAATCCCGTTTCGATTGTCACTTAAATTGGAAAAACTCCCTTATACTCCCTTCTGGGGGTAGTAAAAGGAGGTTTGACAACATCCACCAAGGAAGAGTGTAGCATTAGAACTCTAGTTATTTCCTATTCTACTAACTCTATATATTTTAGGATGTTCTCATTTTACAAGCACGCACAAACACTGAAGTTAAACGAGAGTTTAGAGCAAAATAACAAGGCATTTTGCAAGCAATTCCTGTGTGATTCAAGTGTGCGAACCTAAAGCTACATGAACCAGATAGAAGAACTAATTCCAAGTGTCTGTCTTTTATTCTATTTCAATTGTAGTAGGGCTTTTGAGTTGTACCTTTTAGCTTTCTCTAGAAGCATTTGTACTAGGTACTCTGAGTGTATTGTTCAAGTTACAGTTAACTTGAAATTATCGCAACAGTCTGAGGCTGGTTGCCACAAAGGGTTAGAGGTAATCCTTAGGTTTACAAGTGTTTTGTAAACGCCATTTATGGCTTAGTGATTTAGTGAAGTGTTGAAAAAAATCCTACTGGGTAGTATGTCGTATTTTTTTCACCTTTTGAGCCAGGTGGTTTCCACATAAAAATACTGTGTTCTTTACTTTCTGCATTTATTATTCCGCAACAGTACCATAAGGAACACATAGAAGAACCAGATCTTTCTATAATCAGTGCACGCAAAAAATTGGACAGCACACAAATCACCCCTCTTATGTGGTATTGAAGTATAAAACATCAATTGGTATCAGAGCAGGTTATCCTTAAAGAGGCTAACACCTTAGGAGAAGATCAAGATGAGTACACCCCCTGGAAATTGGGAAGGACAATCCACTACTAGGCCAACACTGTTTAATAGCCGGTACTACTCTTGGTGGAAGAACAGAATGAGAGATCTCATTCAAGGAGAGGACTATGAGCTATGGGATATTGTCACTGATGGTCCAGTGGCTACATTGAAGAAAAATGTTGAAGGAGTAGATGTGCCAAAAACAAGAGCATATTGCACTGCTGAGGACTTGAAGAAGTGGGAGAAGAATGCTAAAGCAAAGAAATGGCTTGTTTGTTGGCTTGGTCCAGATGAGTACATCAAATCCAAGGCTGTTCCATTCCTAAGCAAATTTGGGACACTCTACAAGTGGCTCACGAAGGAACAACTCAGGTGAATAGATTGTTAGATGATATTTTAATGATGCAATTAATATACATGTGCAGGAGTTCAAAGAAGTAAAGAAGAACTAGTGAAATGGCTGTGTCGAACAAGGAAGGAAATCTCTCACAAGGGAAGCCACCTATAGAACGCACGGTGTACAAGGAAAGCTACAAAATCTACATCAGCAAATCAGGATTAGCTCCGTGAATCTGGGAAATCAAATCAGCCATAACAAAGTGAAGATTCGAAGTGATCTGTGATTGGCGAAATCACGGGAGAATAATAAAGGTTAGAAGATCCGGTCAGTGGTCAAGTTTGGAAGGTCCAACAATCAAGGAGAAATCTTGTTAATTCCATTGTCTGCCGAAGGAAAAGATCTCAAGAGAAGCAACGGATAGTTCCTTATTCTTGGAAAGAATCAATTCTTTCCAAGGATCAAAACCCTTGGGTTGACGAGCCTTCACCATACATCTTTGTATAAATGTACTGTGTAACATCATCCTTAGTATACTTTGATCGAACCAAAATAACTCTCTTCATTCTACTGCAAACAAGCATAATAGCCTACATAGATCTGCTGTGTAATAAGTCAGGGATAGAAAGAGGGCATACAACTGGTGAGGCATTGTATCAAACCGAGTGCTAGAGAATCTGAGCGATATACATCACATCTGTACTCGAAAGAAAACTCATTTGCTTGAAGAGAAATCCCTTGCAACCCAAGGGGACTGGATTAGGATTCACATTGAATCCGAACCAGTATAAAATTCCCGGTGTCTTTAATTTCTGCATTTACTTTCTGCATATTACCTCAAACTGTTATATCTGCAAGATTGCCATATTTAGTCGACTACTAAAGTTTTAAGTCAACTCAGTAACAACTAATTTCAATTAGTGACAATTCACCCCCATCTTGTACTTTCATAGATCTAGAGTAACTCTACTGTACTCTCATTATGAGAACTCTGTTATAAAGGATAGAGAAACCATTCAGGAGATGTACACAAGATTCGCTACATTGACAAATGAACTAAAATCTCTTGGAAGGATTATCCTTGAAGAAGAAAGAGTCGAGAAGATACTCACGAGGATTTTGCGAATCATTTGGGAGAGAAATATCACTGCCATCCAGGAATGAAAGAATATTTCCACTCTCTCACTAGATGAATTGATCGGGAATCTAACTGCCTATTAACTTAGGAGACAAATCATGAAAATGAATGTACCTATGAAGGAAAGGAGCTTGGCACTCAGAATCACTAAAGGTTCTGACCTGGAAGATGATGAAATGGCAATGATCACTGAAGACTTCAAGAAGTACCTAAGGAGAGGAGAGATTTCTTCAAGAAGTGGAAGCTACATTAAGGCAAAAACTCTGGAGAAGAAAACCAACGACGGCTGCTACAAGTGTGGAAATACTAATCACATGATCAAAAACTGTCCTTTATGGGAAATTGAATGGAAGAAGGAAAGAGATGAACGAAGGAACGGGAAGAATGCATAGGTTCAACCCAAGAAAAGCAACAACAAAGAATCAACCAAGACTATGGTCGCGGCTTGGGGAGAAAGCTCAGATAAAAGCTCAGATGATGATGATGAACGGGTGTTGATACCCAATTTTTCCCTCATAAATTTTAAAATATGCATGCACACTTTCAAAATATTGTACATGCATTTACAAACATGCACAAGTGTTTTTATAATTTTTCTACAATGTTAAAGGCCCTAAATCCATTTATTTCTGCATTTTTTTAATCACATAAATGTTCAAAACTATCCGTCATATTATTTTATGATGATTTAATCATCTAAATTCATCATTTATGTTCATATGAGTGTTCAAATATTTTAATTGCATTTTTATAATTACATTTGTATTTTTTAAGACTATAATTGCGTATTTTGCAAAAATAGCCCCTACATATGCATAACTACGTTATCTATACAAAAAATGGCTTTTTATATTTTTATAATATTAAGCAATTATTTTAAATCACCTTCATGCATGAAAATCATATTTTATCATTTAATTAGCTATTTTTAAATTATTTTATTTAGTAAAAATGGGTATTTAACAAATAGCCCCTAATTTACACCCAAAATCGGACCTCCCCCAATCCAATTTAATCAAACCCAAGCCCAATTCAAATCAAACCTAACCCAATTAAATCCAACCTGACCCAGACCCCTTCTAATCCTGGCCGTTGATCTCTGAGATCAACGACCCCCATTCCTTCTTTCCTTTTTTTATTCTAAACGACCCCCCTAACCCTAGCCATTTGTTACACCCCGCCGCCCTTGAATCCCTCATCTCCTCTCTTCTCTCTGAGACTAACCCTAACCCTAGCGCTGTCACCTAAATCTACCCCAAATTCCTTCGATTCCTACCTATTCCATGAGGTTCCCCGGTGATTTGAGGCCCCTACCAGCCTGCTACATCTTCTGTTGTTCGACTTTGTCAATTTATGAGAGAATCTCAAAGAGATTCAACCAAGGTTCGTCGAAATCTGACTCACAGGCCTGTCTTATGGCCATATCCATTTGTGAGTACTATTATCTCGTGTTTATGGCTCGAATCTCTGGTTCCAAATCAGATTTTCTCTTATCTCTGTCCATCTCTCAAAACCCTCATCTCTCACACTTTGAATCTGTTCAGATCCTTGTAGATCTGAAACATTTTCGAGTTTATACGCTATCTTTCCTTAAAATTTTTCTGTCCTCTTTATCATCGATTGATTTTAATGTTCCTCCAAATTAGGGTTTTGATTCTTTATTATTTGCTGTAGATTTGAAGTGGTTTCGAGTTCCTATAGCATTTTTCTTTAAAGTTTTCTGCTTTCCTTACCGTTAATCTATCCTAAATGTTTCTCTAAACTAGGGCTCCAATTCTTCTTGTTTCTGCAAAAACTTTTCTAAGAGTTTCTAAGTATTTGAAGCCGGTTATCTTTACTCTTATGTTTTAGTCCTTGTTTGTTCATTTGTCTCACTGTTCGCTTCAATTTTTTCGTTATTGTTTATCTCTGTCAATCAAAATGGATTGACTGATTTACTTAGGGCTCGAATCATATTTTTCTGTTAAAATTAGTACTTCCCCGTGATTTTACCCATTTTTCTCATTTATAATCTTTAATTGGTACTACTTGCCTTCTTTAGATTAATTTGTCTAATCTATGGTCGCTAGACTTATTGCTTACATTATTTAACTTCAATCATGCCTGCTGACTGATTTCGTATGAGATTCTCCCTAATTTAAGTAATATTAGTTGATTAGTTTTAGCCCTAATTGACTGGTTCATTGATTTGCATACTTTATTTATATGCTGCTAATTTTCCTTGCCTTATTCGTTTACACTGCTCAATTCTATATAAGTTTCATTCTTTTCTTTAACACACACTAATATGGTTCAACACACACACATAGACATAGAAAATATACAAAGTTCTTGCTCTCTTCCTCTATCACAATCTTCTACTCTCTGCTGTTACATTGTCTAGCCGATTGGGAGCCAAGGCTAGACCTTCAGACCCTGTTTGCTTTACTCTCCTATTGCTATCTCTTAACTGGTATGCTTCCACTACTGCCATTCAATTAAACCAATGTGTGTTTCCTTATAATCAGCATGTCTTTCTTCTGAACCTATATGTTTTTTCCTACCCAGCATGTTTACTGCTATTCAATTAGACTATATGTTTCCTACTATTCAACTTGACCTATGTGTTTACTGCAATAGCATGTCTACTCCTGTGTGTTTACTGTAATAGCATGTCTACTTCTGTTTAACCTATGTGTTTACTGTAATAGCATGTCTACTTCAATTTAACCTATGTGTTTACTGCAATAACATGTCTACTTATGTTTGGTTAAACCTATGAATGTTCTGCTTTCAACCTGTTTACTTCTGTTTCTGCTAGACCTATGTGCTTCTGCTTTCAGCAAGTCTGCATGCCTGCTCATATCTAAATTAGTCCTATGTCTGTTTTAGCATGTTCTTTCTATCATGTTCACCTCTCACAGACTCCTGACCAATATGGCTCCCAATTCCTACTACCCCTTTGAATGTGACTGTCTGATTGATACCAGCATGCCATGCCTTTGTTTAGTGTCTGCTCACCAAGTAACGGCTAATAAACTAAGTGGAAACTTTAAGTGATCCTATTTCTATATATTGTTTGATTGCTGGGACCTTTGTTTGAGTCACTAGAATTGAGTGACCCTGTTTGCTGTTTGCTCCTTACTTCTTGAGAATCAAAACTATTTTCCTAAAACCTATCTCCTGTTTTCAACTCCCACTCTTAGAACACCTAGGGTCTTGCCCTTCCAGTGTGAGCATTGCCTAGGAGTTCATGAGACCCCTCTGAACTTTGACATACTGGGGCTGGCTTTCCAAACTTTCTCACGAAAGGGTTGCTTTGAAAAGTTTTTCTGGTGTGAGCATTGCCCGGGGTCCTCGAGGCCCTTGGAAACTTTGACACACCAGGATACCATTGGGTGCACTATGAGGGTATTGGCATGTTCATACTTGGTTGAAGGCCTGATTCTTCAGGTTTACTGTTTGGGCCTGTTCAGGCTCCCTATAGTTCTAGCAGTTTCATTTCTATAATTCATTATTTATGTTGGTTTGTAATAATAATTTCTTTGTAAACAGATATTAGGGATATTAGTAAAACTGGGAGGGATTCTTATATACATTTTGTTGGGAAAGGGTAGATACTATGCCTATAGGATTTAAAATCAGTCCCACATTCTAGATACCATGCCTATAGGTTATTGCAATGTTTGTTTATTTAGATACCATACCTGTAAGTTTGCTGCGATGTTTGCTTATGTGCATTCTAGATACCATGCCTATAGGGTTTAAAATCAATCTTGCATTTTAGACACCATGCCTGTAAGCTTAAAATCAGTCTTTGCATGCCAACAAGGTTTAGATCAGTTTTCTGCATGCAAATAAGGTTTTAAAACTAATTGCTGCATTTAGATACCATGTCTGTAGGATTTTAAAACTAATTGCTGCATATAGATACCATGTCTGTAGGATTTTAAAAGTAATTGCTGCATTTATATACCATGTCTGTAGGATTTTAAAACTAATCGTTGCGTTTAGATACCATGTCTGTTGGGTTTTAAAACTAATTGCTGCATTTAGATACCGTCTGTAGGATTTTAAAACTAATTGCTGCATTTAGATACCATGTCTATAGGATTCTAAAAACTAATTTCTGCATTTAGCTACCACGACTATAAGTATAAAATCAGTTTCTAGACCTAGACAGCATGCCTATAGGGCCTAATGAACCAAACTGCCTGCTTAAAATTGTTTACTGGTTTATTGCACTTCTGATTAATGACTAGATACCATGTTCATAGGACATCACTGATACACGCCTAGGCAAGCCTACAGGGCGACTAAAATCCTATAAACTGTAAAACTGTGCTTTTGTTATTTGTGAATTGTCCAGATTCAGCAAGCCATAAAATCAGTAGGCAAACTGATTAGGTCTCTATTGCCTCGCTTTAACACAATGCGGCATATATTCTATTTGTCATGCTCACCTAGATATCCTGCTCTAGGATCCTTTGAAATATCGGAAATCTTGCTGTTTGAGACGTGCTGTTGTCTGCTTGTGTGAGGAGCTAAAAGTGAGCCCTTAATTTCCCCTTTATGTGAATGTCCTATTTGTTTTTTGCTTGTCGCTTAGATTTTCTCCTTTTAAGCACTTTAGGAGAGTCTAGAACTGCCTTAATTAGCGGTCCTGAACACCTCCAGAGCCATAAGGAAGGGACGGGTAATGCATGCATAGAGTACGTTTAATTAGAATCGCTTATGTAACCACTAAGGGGAGGGTAATTGGGTAGTAAAGGATATGATGACCTGTGCGCTAATGCTATATGTAGCAGTCCAACTTGGGGACGATTACCAAGCATTGTACAGAAGTGATCCTGTAGGCTAAAAAACCTAGGACCCCACTTTACTCCTTGTTTTAAACATAAACAAATTTGTCTAATTTGCTTTATCTGTTTATAAGACTAATTCGCATAATTTGAGTTCGGCTGGGACCCACCGTTGTGGACCGCGAGTGGTGCCTAATACCTTCCCCTCAAGGTTATTTCGAGCCCTTACCCAATCTCTGGTAATGCAAACTGGTTTTATGAGTTACTTGCTTTAGGTGCCCTAACGCTCCTTAAATCCGTTAGGGGCGACTCTTCAAATTCCATACCCAATTCCCAAAAGGAAATGAGTTGTTCCCTATGAATGTCGAAACCCGGACTCCGCGAGGGAAAAGGGAGCGCGACAGCTTGGCGACTCTGCTGGGGATGTTTTAGGCTCTTACCATAACGAACTTGTTTTTGTGAATTAGTCTTAAGCATGCCTTATTTTGTTGATACAACCTTCCCTCTCCCCTTTACTTGGATTTTATTGCTTATCTCTCAAGCATTTATGATTTCTTTTATTACCTGAAACTGACTTATCTCCTTGTTTTCTTTTTTTACTGTCTTTCAATTATTTAAATGCCGCATTTATCATTTTTTTTAAACGTGCAAATACTTGACAACATGCTATTTATTGCTGCATAAATCATGCTCGACATCATATTCCACTCGTGCATAATCAATCCCATAGCAACGCTTGATGAGTGTTTGCGCTCTTCCTATATATATCACCCACTAAATATGGAAAGGCGTATTTGCGGTAAAACTAGTCGATCAGCGGTGCAATCGACGGTTCCGTGCTTTCCCCCTCAAGTTGTCCGCTTGAGGGTCCCAGTCTAGACCTCTATAGAAACCTTACTCTGATTAATAATTTTACATGCATCATGGTCAAACCTAGCCGGGTTAATATGTTGTCCACATAATAACCCTTTTAAGACAAGCCTCGTTCAAAAGTCCATCGGGTTTTTCATAATCCCAACGGACGCAACCATAATTTTGTGCATTAATTTGGAGAAATAAGTGCCAAATGCTAATCATTGTTGTATAAATAAACGGATCTGGAAGGGGAAAGGGCCTAACCATATTTTGTTTTGCAGAAAATGAGGCACGAAATCCCCCGGTTCGGCATGGTTAGTAACATACCATCACCATTGCTAGATTGGTGGAGGGATCTCCCATCAAGTGACCAAAATCATGTGAAAAGGGTCTTAGGAAATTTGCCTTCTTTGTTGGAGCTCCAGCCAAACAAAATGTTGATCGAGGCTGCCACAATGTTCTGGGACAAATAAAGAGTCGTGTTCCGCTCTGGAAGCGTAGAAATGACCCCTCTCTTGGAAGAAACAGGGGGATCTGATCGACAAGAGCATCCAGCCTGAAGAAGGTCCTTCTGGGACCAAATAGATTAGGTTTACTTGCTTTTCAAATGTAATAAGGCCAAGTGCCATTAGTGACTTATCTTATTTAGTGTCGTTTTGGGTCGTCTATTTTTTACATTAATGAAATGAGGCAATTATTGGCACTAAATTTCTCCAAATCTATTTGTCGCTAGGCCTACCTCGGGCACAACGAGGCTCCCAAATTAGGACGCGAATTTACATTCCCACAATATGTGTTTAAATACTGCAAACTTTTCAGAACCCTTACTGACTTGTTTACCTTTTGTTTTTCTTTACTCTTTATTATTCCCATCCCCTAAGGTTGGTTCGCACATACTGGCATCACCAGTATATCACACCAGATCTAAAGGCCCTCCACCTACTCCTCCTCCAAGTAATACGAGAAGCAGAGGGAAAGCTAAGATGGAGTACTTAAGTGGTATTCGAAAGGAGAATGCTGAGAATGCGGAAACTTCAGACGGTCGGAGTACTCTGGCACCAAATGACTTGGTTTTACGGTTGGAGCAAAAGATACTGGAGTTACAGGGAGAACTTGAGCAGGTCCGCAACTTAGAAAACCTCTCCCTCACCCTAAACGTCCCCGACATCAACCAACAAAATACCAAAAACCCAGCACCTCCCCAAAATACGCCGAACCAGCATCCTCCCGCACCCCATCAATATGCAACTCCACCTCAAAATCCCAATCCTTTACCAATACCAACTCCAACACAACACCATCATCAACCAATCTAGTACCCACAAGCCACTACCTACTACACTCCTCAGAACACACCACAACCTATTACCGACCCTCAAAACTCAACCGACGACCACCACTACACCCAAATCCCTGACACTCACCAAAACAACCCTATATATGTGGAAACTGTACCTCACTCAATTCAACCGATCTCCTATACACCAGAATCCGCTGAGAAGGACCTGCTCATTAAGAACATGGCCAAGGAACTCAAGAAATCGACAAGTCGAGTTCAGGGTGTCGAAGGAGGTAAAGGGATAGAAGGTCTAGATTATGAGGATCTGTGCATACAACCAGACGTGGAACTGCCAGAGGGTTACAAACCTCCCAAGTTCGAAATATTTGAGAGAACAGGTGATCCCAAGGATCATTTGAGAACTTACTGTGACAAGCTCGTAGGGGTCGGAAAGGATGAAAGGATCCGAATGAAGCTCTTCATGAGAAGTCTTACCGGAGATACCTTGTCCTGGTTTATAAGCCAGAACCCTAAGAAGTGGGCCAATTGGGTGAGCATGGCATCAGAATTTATGGGTCGGTTCAGGTTTAACACAGAAAACGCACCAGATGTCTTCTATATCCAGAACTTAAAGAAGAAGCCAACTGAGACTTTCCGCGAGCATGCCCACAGTATGAACAAGTGAACAAATGAACAAGTTCTTTGTCAGGGCACATGGCCCACAGTATTATGAAAGGCTAATGGTCATTGAGAGTCACAAGTTCTCCGATATTATTAAACTCGGAGAAAGGATTGAAGAGGGTATCAAGAGCGGGATGGTGACAAATTTTGAGGCACTATAGGCTACGAACAAAGGATTACAATCAAGTGACATATCAAAGAAGAAAGAAGTGGGGGCGGTAATGGTGGCCCAAGGTCCAAAATCTCCTCTCAAATGCCAGGCACCTCTACCCATATACCAAACACCTCCACCCACATACCAACCTTCACCTCCCAGATATTTCCAACCCGCCACCGCCTACTATAACACTCAGCCAGCCTACTATCATTCACCTCCAACTCATCCAAATTACCAGAAACCCCAACCTAACTTTGATCGCAAACCACCCAGACAATACACTGCCATTGCTGAACCCATCGACCAACTGTATGAGAGATTGAAGGCTGCTGGTTACGTCACCCCTATTCCAGTTGTGGCAATAGAGAACTCATCTCAATGGGTCAACTCAAATAAAACCTGTGCATATCATTCCGGTATGAAGGGTCACACCATTGACGAGTGCCGGACATTGGAAGATAAGATCCAGGAATTGATTGATAACAAGGTCATACAAGCGAAGGAAGTTGCACCCAATGTCCGCAATAATCCTCTTCCAAATCATAGAGGTGATGGAGTACATGTGATAGAGACATACGAAGAATGGGATCCTGAGGGATCAATCGGGCTCATTCGGGAAGGCGATGATTTTAAACCCGCAGTCACACTCACTCCTATTATGGTACAGATACAACCGGTGTCACACCTCCTTTTTCACTACCCCCCGGAAGAGGTATAATAAAGGGAGTTATTTCCAACTTGAAGTGACAATCGAAACGGGATTGTTTATTGACAGATTCAGAGTCGCCACTTGGGAGATTTATGGTGTCCCAAGTCACCTGTTCAAATCCCGAATTGAGGAAAGGATTGACTTTGTATTACAGTCTGCGAAACAGAAATCCGGGTAAGGAATTGTATTAACCCGGGAGAAGGGGTTAGGCATTCCCGAGTTTCGTGGTTCTAGCACGGCCGCTCAACTGTTATTATTGGCATAATTATCTGATTTGAAAACAATTTTAAACCTATGGGTATTTTTACTTTTAACTGCTTTATTCATTTTTTAAAAGAAGATTTTAACGTTGTCTAAAATATGTCTTTGGATCACGTCACATGAAATGCACCCGTAATCCGAAACATATTTTATTCAACGTCATAAGGATTTGGATTTGGGTCACATGAAATGCACACCCGAGTTTAGGAAGGTAATATTATTAAAGCACGCGGCTAAGGCAACTACGCGTTTTAGCTTTGCGACGGCCATGAAATTTTGCTAAATGGTGCGCCTCGAATTCTAAGGTTGAGTTTAAAATTAATTAAAACGAGGGCCACACAATTGTCATTTTTGTTCGGCATGGCGCACCTCAAATTATTCTACTTAAAAGGTCTCTAAACTAATTAAAGTTTTTCTAAATGGCTTACAAGAAGATGTTAATTATTTAAAGCGAATGGGCTTCAATTCAGCTCCCAAACAAACTAATGTTTTAAAAAAAAAAACGAAGGCTGCCTAGTTTGGGCCCAGCGTGAGCCCA
This sequence comes from Nicotiana attenuata, assembly GCF_001879085.1. NCBI lineage: Eukaryota > Viridiplantae > Streptophyta > Magnoliopsida > Solanales > Solanaceae > Nicotiana > Nicotiana attenuata. Next base: position 26,179 of record NW_017673378.1, read on the forward strand.
AATGATGAGGCTGGTACTTTCAAATCGAGTGGACTTATGATCCGAAGTCCACAAAGAGCCCAATTCACAAGCCAGGCGTCCATATGCACACAAAGAGGACAATGGGCTCGTTTGAAGCCCAAATGAACGAGTGCCACAATACAACACTGCCCCTTTAGGACTATTGGGCCACAAGCTGTAGCCCAATTTTGTGATTCAACAAACACTGACAATTATAACCACACTGCTTCAAAATATTTCAAAAAATTAAAACTAAAATTAATTATCCCTAACTTTAAACAACAGTATTGCATGATAAGCTAAACACTCCCTGAATTGAAAGTTTTCACTCTAACCTATACTTGCTATTTCGGTAGGCATGAATCAACAATAAACATCAAAACACATACTAGCTTCAAACATAAACATGCATGAATTAATTAAACCCCACAGTTCCAAAATCCCTATTCCAAATATGTTGCACCCAGTACCAGTACCAAACTTCTTCATATCAAATCCTAGTTCCAAACTAAAAAAAACCAACTAAGATATTCAAGTAGTCCATCTTTATAACATATTTAACAGTCCATGAACATATGAGTCCTCGTTTACTATTACAGGACCCTGAATCTAAGCATCTATTCCACACGATCAATAAATTTGAATCATGGAGATTGAACAATTAAACCAATACAAGGAAACTAAGCTACTATAAAATATGGTAAACCAAAGAACTATGGTAACAAAATCTATCACATTGCAGCTGGAGCTAATACATCCACTTGAATTCAAACTCATGAAATTGGATTTTTACATAGATTCAATCAGGTTCAGACTTGTAACAAGGCATTGGTTAACCATAGTTCAAGGAAAAATACCTGGAAATAAGAGTATAAAGGGGTCAGATTCAGCAGTTGCAATCAACAATATCCATGAACAGAAATAAAACCAAGGAGATGGCCTTAATCCAAAATTGATGCTCAATAACCAAAGTCTACAACCACACTTCAAACCAAGCCTTTAACAAAACCCTGATTCAACTTATCTCAACCTAGATTGCTTAGAAAACCATTTCAGGAATTTGAAAATGCAGAGATCTCAAAAGAACTCAATGAAACAGTAGCTTTAGCTAATTCCAAGCCCAAAAAAACCTTCTAATCACACAACAATACCAAGCCTAATCCATTCCCAGTCTCAAGCTACTTAAAAGTATCTCAGAGATTGAAGAGAAAACTGAAAAATCACTCAGAATCCAATGAAACAGTAGCTATTTTTTCTGTATATGAATTAGAGTGTTCAAGGCCGCCAAAAATAAAAGGGATAGGGTCCTTATATAGGCACACCTAAGGCAGCCCAGGCCTGACTAAACAATACCCTTTTTTATCCCTCTTTTTTCGATTATTTTACCCCTTTTACCCTTCTAAAATATCTGAAAATCCTTGTTCCCTAACAGACTAGTGCTCACCTTATCTTCTAGAGCCTTCTTCCTAACAGAAATGATTCTTTCACAATCTGAAATCCCTGAATTAACCTTTGCCCAACCAGTTATTACTACCCCTACCCTTTCCTTTGAGACCCCTAATGTTTCTAGACTGACAGTTGACTCCCCTATAGATTTCTTGAAGTGTGACAAACAGGACTACTCAAATGCAAAAGCTTCAAACAGATCAAAAGATGAAATTCTTAAAAGAAATGCAGAATATTTGACAATTGAAAGCGAACCAAGCATGAATCAAGCACACAAGCCTTCACAGGATCATTAAACCAATATTTAAACAGAACTACAATCCCCAAAACTTATTGCAATTAGACTAAACACACTTAAACAAATTTAAACCAGTAATTCAATCATGAACTTATTAAAGAAATAAAAAGAAGAAAAGGGACAAAAGTACTTGAAACAGAACCCAAAGTGAATCTCAAAAATCAAGTGCTAAAATCATCCTGACATAGTCGAAACTTGAGGATAATTAGTTGTTCCTTGATAAGAACAACCAATTAGCCTCTAATTCCGGCTAAATCGGAGCTTGGTCACGAAATTGCCATGAGCACAGGCTGTAGATATAGGGATTTGGGTGCTGAATGGTTTGGGGAAGGTTAGGTTTAGGTTCGACTTTTGTGATTCAAAATTCGAGTTGACCTAGGGGGATTTGAAGGGCATGGATTAGGGATTTGGGATGAGGAGACACGGGTGACTCTAGGGTGTAATTTTGGGGCAGTTTGGTGGTGACGCCGCCACCGGAGAAATTGTGGCGGCGCTAGGGTTCATGGCTTTGAATCAAAGATTTGAGGAATTTGGGTGAGTTTTGAGGGAAACTGGGTGGTGATTCGGGATGAGAAGGCGAAGGAGGGGCTGTGGTGTCATTTTCATGGCGATTGGACGTCGGCCGCCGCCGTAGGCGATTTACGGCGGGCGGCAGGCGGTGGTTCAGGGCGGTGTTATGTCGGGGTTCTCTGAGGTGATGAGAGACGGTGGGGTTCTGGGAGGGGGGGGGGAGGGTAGGGGCGTTTGGACACTTATATGTTAAGTGATCCCTAGTTCTCAGCCGTTGGATCGAGAAACCTCGACGGCTGAGACTAGACCTAAGTTAAACGGGGTCGTTTTGATGGGGGGGGGGGCTGGACCGGGTCAGGGTGGTTTTGGGCCGGGTATTGGGCAATTTGGACGGGTTTCAGGGAGGGGGAATCCTTGGGCCTGGGGAAAATTAACAAGACAGCCCAAAACTTCACTTTCTACCCTTTTTGTTTTCCTTTTTAATCAATTTTGCTAAATTCTTTTTTTTCTTTTTTTCTTTTTTTCGAAATTAAATTAATTCCTAAACTAATTAGCTCCTAATTACCATTATCAACTAAATCAAATTAAAGGACAAACTACCCAAAATTCAAAATTAAAACTAAAAAATGTAAAATAAACTATTTTTTGTGATTTTCCTTTTTTAATTACTAATTAATTCCTACAATGCAAAGTTAAATCCTAAATGCACATGCAACACATTTTTTGTATTTTTCATTAATTAAACAAAATTAACATGCACAAATAAATGCAAACACTCGACAGAAAATGCCACAAAGATTCATAAAATTGCAAACAATGGAAAAACTATTTTGTTTTGAATTTGTGGGAGTAATTCATATAGGGCAAAAATCACGTGCTCACAACCGTCAAAGTCGAAGTTGAGGTAACTGCATCGGTTCCATTTGAGGAAGAGGTAGCACCGCCTGCAGCCACACCCGTTCCATTTGAGGTAGAAGTGGGCGCACCCTTCACAGTGACAGTAGCAACCACACCTCCTTTCAATTCCAAGGCCATACCTTGGGATTACGTTGCTGAAGCTAGGCGAAAGGGAAAAACAAAAATGGCAGAATCTGATGCTGCGGAAGGAATGACCAGAACGGGAATGATCTATACACCCGAACACTTGGGAGGATCGAGCAAGGAGGCTGCTACTAAGCAACCTGTCATTGAAACTTGACCGGATGATCTTTGGAGGAAAGTACATGCAAGGGAATACTCCGTTGTCGATCATTTGAACAAAACCCCCGCCCAGATATCCATCTTGTCGCTACTGCAAAATTCGGAAACACATAGGAGTGCCCTGATGAAAGTGCTAAATGAAGCCTACGTGCCCAACAACATCATTAGTGGAGAGATGGCCAACATGGTAGGGCAAGTGCTGGAAGGCCATAAAATCACCTTCCATGAGGATGAACTGCCGCCTGAAGGGTTAAGCCACAACAGGGCACTGCATATCACGGTACAGTTCAAAGACAAATTCATTGCTAGAGTCCCGATAGATGGAGGTTCAAGCCTCAACATTTGTCCGTTGACTACTCTGAAAAGATTGGGCAAAGATTTTCATGAGACACGGGCAGGAAGTATGAATGTGAAAGCCTTTGATGGGTCTCAAAGGGCCACGATTAGGGAGATTAACCTTTGCCTGCAGATGGGACCAACTTGGTTCGATGTTGAATTCCAAGTGCTTGACACATCAGCTACATACAATCTTCTGTTGGGTCGACCTTAGATACATGCCGCTGGGGCCGTGGCTTCCACACTACACCAGGCAATAAAGTTCGAGTGGAACCACCAGGAGGTAGTCATTCATGGAGATGGGAGTAACCCCATTTACACCAGTCAAACTATCCCGGACATTGAGAATAGAAGAAGGCTGGGTGGAGAAACTTATCATCACATTGAACATGTCAACACGATTGAAAAGGACAAGTGGTGGAGTAACAAAATAGGAAGCATACTGGCATGGTCTGGGTACGAACCTGGCAAAGGGCTTGGGAAGAATCTGCAGGGCATTACTAAACCGATCCAGCTGAAAAGTCATGACACAACTTTCGGGCTCGGATATCAGTATACATGGCAAGAATATGATGATTGGTTGCCTCCATGGCGTGGTCCCTATTACCCTCTCGAGCGACCCATGCCGCATCTGGGTCAGACTTTTCATGAGGCCGATACAATATGGGGAACTGCAGAGGAAGAAGCTTTAGTTGGGCTGAGGAATTTGTTCCTGGATGACGAGGATATGAATTGCAGTGGGATAATTGAGGAGGAGAAGGAAGAAGGCCTCACCATTCAGACTGTGGAGAAGGGAGCTGTTCTCAAGAATTGGATTGCAACACCATCCCGGGCCCGCCGAGTCCCTGGGTAGCTTGGCACTTAGCCTAACTATTTCTATAGCCATGCAAGGCATTTCAAATGTTTTCAGTAATTTTGTTAGAGACACATTTTGTTTGAAAATAATTGCTCGATTCATCGAGCCGTACTTGTTTTGGGGTATTTTCAAATTTAATCAATGCATTGCTATTTATCATTCATTATTATCTTTCACATTTTCTCTCTACAGCGTTATTATTACTTTTCCTGATGAACCGATGACTGTGACATGTAATGAGACAACGCAACATAAGGATAGTGACTCAGAAGAAGAGGATGAAATACCTGAGGAAGTTGTCAGGGAGGTTGAGACCTTTGAGAATAAACCTAAGTCCAACCTGGACGAGACCAAAGTAGTAAATTTGGGAGATGCCAAAACCGTCAAGGAAACTCACGTAAGCATTCACCTATCGCTGTCGGAGAAGGAAGAGTACATTCGCTTCTTGAAGGAATATGAGGATATCTTTGCATGGTCATATGATGACATGACCAGTCTAAGCACATCCATAGTGTATCACAAGTTGCCTACCGACCCAATGTGTCCGCCAATAAAGCGGAAACTCAGAAAGTTCAAACCAGATATGAGCCTGAAAATCAAGCAGGAAGTCACTAAGCAAATCAAATCTAAGGTTCTTAGGGTAGTTGAGTATCCAACCTGGCTAGCCAACATTGTACCTGTTCCGAAGAAAGATGGGAAAGTCAGGGTGTGTGTTGATTATCGAGATTTAAACAGAGCAAGTCCCAAGGACGATTTTCCATTGCCAAATATACATATCCTGATCGACGATTGTGCCAAGCATGAACTCCAATCCTTTGTAGATTGCTTCGCGGGTTATCACCAGATCTGGATGGATGAAGAATACACAGAGAGGACAGCTTTCATCACGCCATGGGGGGTATACTGCTACAAGATGATGCCATTTGGTCTAAAGAATGCTAGGGCTACTTACATGAGAGCCATGACAACCATTTTCCATGACATGATACACAAGGAAATAGAGGTGTATGTTGACGCCGTCATCATCAAATCCAAGAGGACCGCAAATCATACAACAGATTTGAGAAAGTTCTTTGACAGGCTAAGGAGGTACAATCTCAAATTGAACCCTGCAAAATGTGCATTTAGGGTTCCCGCAGGAAAATTGTTAGGATTCATTGTCAGCCGCAGGGGAATCGAGTTGGACCCATCCAAAGTTAAGGCTATTCAAGAGTTACCGCCACCAAATAGCAAGAAGGACGTGATGAGCTTCCTAGGACGTCTCAACTATATCAGTCGCTTCATAACACAGTCCACAGTTATATGTGAACCTATCTTCAAAATGTTGAGGAAAGATGCTGAAACGAGTTGGACCGAAGATTGTCAGAAGGCTTTTGACAAAATCAAGGAATACTTGTCCACACCACCAGTCCTAGTCCCGCCAGAACCTGGGAGACCTTTGCTACTCTATTTATCTGTATTATATGGAGCTTTCGGATGTGTTTTGGGACAACATGACGAGACAAGGAGAAAGGAGCAAGCCATATACTACTTGAGTAAGAAGTTCACACCTTACGAAGCACGATACTCTCTGCTGGAACGCACTTGGTGTGCTTTGACCTTGACGGCTCAGAAATTAAGGCATTACTTCTGTGCCTATACCACGTACCTCATATCCAGGATGGAACCTCTGAAGTACATCTCAGAAGACCATGCCAACCGTTGGCAGACCATCTTTCTGAAAATCCTGTGGGAGGAGAATACGAACCCTTGAAAACGTATTTTCCTGATGAAGTATCGTTCGTAGGAGAGGACATTGCTGAAGCTTACGACGGTTGGAGGATGTTCTTCGATGGAGCTGCAAACTTCAAAGGAGTGGGCATTGGAGCGGTTTTGGTATTAGAAATAGGTCAACACTACCCTGTATCCGCGAAGCTTAGGTTTCCATGCACCAACAACATGGCAGAATATGACGCTTGCATCATGGGGCTCAATCTGGCCATCAATATGAACATACAAGAACTGTTGGTAATCGGTGATTCAGATCTTCTGGTACATCAGGTTCAAGGAGAATGGGCTACGAAGAATACCAAGATACTGCCATATTTGTATCATGTGCAGGAGTTAATGAAGAGATTCACAAAGATAGAATCCAAACATATGCCCAGAGTTTAAAATGAATTCGCAGACGCGCTGGCCACCTTATTATCAATGATACAACATCTAGACAAGAATTTCATTGATCCCATCATAGCAAAGATCCATAACCAGCCAGCTTACTGTGCTCATGATGAAGAAGAAACGGATGGAAAACCTTGGTTCCACGACATCAAAGAATATTTGGCGAAAGGAGAATATCTAGAATAGGCAAACCATACTCAGAAACGCACTCTACGGAGGTTGTCCAATCACTTCTTCCAAAGCGGAGGAACCCTGTATAGAAGAACTCCTGATCTGGGGTTGTTAAGGTGTGTTGACGAAAAGGAGGCTTCCAGATTGCTCGAAGAAATACATGCCGAAACTTGTGGACCACATATGAATGGTTTTGTTCTAGCCAAGAAAATACTCAAGGTTGGATACTTTTGGATGGCCATGGAAACGGATTGCATCCAGTACGTACAGAAATGCCACCAGTGCCAGGTACATGCAGACATGATAAGGGTACCACCAAATGAACTCAATGCAACAAGTGCACCTTGGCCTTTTGCTGCCTGCGGAATGGATTTCATCGGTCCGATCGAGCCCACTGCTTCGAACGGGCACAGGTTCATTTTAGTGGGCATTGACTACTTCACAAAATGGGTAGAGGCTGCATCTTACAAGGCTGTAACTAAGAAAGTTATCGCAGATTTTGTTAAAGATCATATTGTTTGTCGATTCAGGGTTCCCGAGTCTATTATCACTGATAATGCCACCAATATCAACAGTGATCTAATGAAATCCATGTGCGAAACCTTCAAAATCAAGCACAAAAACTCTACAGCATACAAACCTCAAATGAATGGAGCTGTGGTAGACACTAACGAGAACATCAAAAAGATACTAAGGAAGATGGTAGAAAACCACAAACAATGGCACGAGAAGTTACCCTTTGCCCTATTGGGGTACCGCACTACGGTCCACACATCAACTAGGGCAACCCCCTATCTACTGGTTTATGGCACCAAAGTTGTCATTCCAGCCGAGGTAGAAATTCCTTCTTTAAGGATCATATAGGAATCCGAACTCAGTGATGCAGAATGGATAAGGAGCCGCTATGAGCAGCTGGACCTTATAGACGGAAAAAGAATGAACGCAGTATGTCACAGTCAGCTTTATCAGAACAGAATGTCCAGAGCTTTCAACAAAAGGGTCAAACCAAGACAATTCGGACTAGGACAGTTGGTGCTGAAGAAGATCTTCCTGCATCATACAAGAAGCCAAAGGAAAATTCTATCCCAACTGGCAAGGTCCTTACATGGTTCACCGGGTGCTAACAGGAGGAGCACTCATACTTGTAGAAATAGACGGAGAAGTCTTGCCAAAACCGATCAATTCAGATGCAGTCAAGAGATACTATGTTTAGATTATTTACATTCCTTCATATGATGTAATTGAACTACGTTTGACCTGATTCCCGTTTAATAGGGGATACGTAGGCAGCCTTGTGAGTTCGGTCATATCTTAATAAAATTTTCATGTTCCCCAGCACCAGAAACCGTGGCAGAATTTTGAGGAGGACCCTCAAAATTATGGAGAAAGTCCAACCAACCCCATCATATACCAGACAATCTGAAATTGATTAAGAAACTGGGGCAGAATTTTGAGAAGGACTCTCAAAATTCTAGAGAAGTTTTAGCAAGTTTCGTCACCCGCAGAACGGCCGAATGATCATTTACCAAACTGGGGCAGAATTTTGAGGAGGACCCTCAAAATTCTAATACAAGAAAGCTGCAACGTCTCTTAAACGTGTTACAGTCATTGGTTCATTTAAAATTACTCAATATTTCACTATGTTTTCTAAAATAACTTTATCTTCATCAGTAAGTGCATACTTTCGAAAACTCCATTTTCGTAACAGCTAGGTGTTACCTAGGGCGACTAAAACAAGGCCTCCGGAACGGAGCGAAGCAAAGCCAGCAGACGAAGGCGCGATCAAACCTCCCCTTACAGAACTTACAATTTTTTCTTTGGATGCAGGCATGGTGAACATAACAGAAGTATTCGCAAACATACATATCATAGTCACTATCAATCAAGCCACCGGACGCAAGTATATCTCCAGCAAGAAACATTCTATTTCTATCTCTACCTATTCACTGCATAAGGCTAAGCATTGCCTTCTCTTTGCATTAGACTAAGCCCTGTCTCAAATCCTGCATGAGGCTAAGCCCTGCCTCCATATTTGTATAAGGCTAAGCATTTCCTTCTCTTTGCATGAGAGTATGCTCTGTCTCAAATCTTGCATGAGGCTAAGCCCTGCCTCCATATTTGCATAAGGCTAAGCATTGCCTTCTCTTTGCATCAGACTAAGCTCTGTCTCAAATCTTGCATGAGGCTAAGCCCTGCCTCCATATTTGCACAAGGCTAAGCATTGCCTTCTCTTTGCATGAGACTAAGCTCTGTCTCAAATCTTGCATGAGGCTAAGCCCTGCCTCCATATTTGCATAAGGCTAAGCATCACCTTCTCTTTGCACGAGACTAAGCTTTGTCTCGAATCTTGCATGAGGCTAAGCCCTGCCTCCATATTTGCATAAGGCTAAGCATTGCCTTCTCTTTGCATGAGACTAAGCTCTGTCTCAAATCTTGCATGACGCTAAGCCTTGCCTCCGTATTTGCACAAGGTTAAGCACTGTTTTCTCATGCGACTAAGCATTGTCCATCCCTACATAAATGTTGCTTTATTCTTGGCACTATCTTCTTCCCTCGGGCTAAGCTCTGCCCCAAACTCCGCACAAGACTAAGCTTTGTCTTGCTATCCACTTTCAGTATCATATATCTGCACTTCATAAGGCCGACATATAGCCAACCTGTCCAAAGACATCATAGTCCGAAGGCATCATCCTCATAGGCTGAGAGACACCATGTCATGGCCTGAGGATCTCTCAATACTTGCACATCATTATTCAAAGGCGTCATGGTTCAAAGGCACCATCCTCATAGCCTGAGAACAACATTTCATGGCCTGCGAATCTCCTATCTCATGATTCATGGCCCAGGACATCATAGTCTAAGGACGTCATCTGCACCGTCCAAAGACAATCTTTCATGGTCCAAAGGGAATTTGCATCACGTTTAATTTCTCGCAGTCATCTATCTACTTGCATGCATCATATTTTAAGTTTTGCAGGTAATCCAGGAGGTAACCGTTCTTTAAACAGGAGCAACCTTCGCTCCGGTTTTCGCTCATACCATTTCCACTTTGCCATTATAACCGATTCTCATCAATTACCCACCTTACTCTGTGACCATTCAGATATCTGCCCTATAATACACATGTTACACTCCAAACTCACATTCACAACTCCATCCGACATTACACTTCACAAAAGAACCTTTTCCATCGGCTCCATTCACCCTTGGGTCCAGAACTACACGTGGCCTGATTTCTGTAAAACCAGGGATATGTAGGCAACTCAGAGACCAGGGTTCGGCCTCTATTTCTTTCGAAACACCCATTCGGTCAAAATCGATCATCATTTCTTTACCCGAAAACTCTTTCATCCTTCCCGGGTAAAGAGGGGTAGTTGTTGATACCCAATTTTTCCCTCATAAATTTTAAAATATGCATGCACACTTTCAAAATATTGTACATGCATTTACAAACATGCACAATTGTTTTTACAATTTTTCTACAATTTTAAAGGCCCTAAATCCATTTATTTCTGCATTTTTTTAATCACATAAATGTTCAAAACTATCCCTCATATTATTTTATGATGATTTAATCATCTAAATTTATCATTTATGTTCATATGAGTGTTCAAATATTTTAATTGCATTTTTTATATTACATTTGCATTTTTAAGACTATAATTGCATATTTTGCAAAAATAGCCCCTACATATGCATAGCTACATTATCTATACAAAAAATGGCTTTTTATATGTTTATAATATTAAGAAATTATTTTGAATCACCTTCATGCATGAAAATTATTTTTTATAATTTAATTAGCCATTTTAAAATTATTTTATTTAGTAATAATGGGTATTTAACAAATAGCCCCTAATTTACACCAAAAATCGGATCTCCCCCAATCCAATTTAATCAAACCCAAGCCCAATTCAAATCAAAACTAACCCAATTAAATCCAACCCGACCCAGGCCCCTTCTAATCCTAGCCATTGATCTCTGAGATCAATGGCCCCATTCCTTCTTTCCTTTTTTATTCTAAACGACCCCCTAACCCTAGCCATTTGTTGCACCCCGCCGCCCTTGAATCCCTCATCTCCTCTCTTCTCTCTGAGACTAACCCTAACCCTAGCGCCGTCACCGAAATCTACCCCAAATCCCTTCGATTCCTACCTATTCCATGAGGTTCCCCGGTGATATAAGGCCCCTACCGGCCTGTTACATCTTCTGGTTGTTCGACTTTGTCGATTTATGAGAGAATCTCAAAGAGATTCAACCAAGGTTCGTCGAAATCTGACTCACAGGCCTGTCTTATGGCCATCTCCGTTTGTGAGTACAATTATCTCATGTTTATGGCTCGAATCTCTGGTTCTAAATCAGATTTTCTTTTATCTATGTCAGTCTCTCGAAACCCTCATCTCTCACACTTTGAATCTATTCAGATCCTTGTATATCTGAAACATTTTCGAGTTTATACGCTATCTTTCCTTAAATTTTTCTGTCCTCTTTATCATCGACTGATTTTGATGTTCCTCCAAATTAGGGTTTTGATTCTTTATTATTTGCTGTAGATTTGAAGTGGTTTCGAGTTACTATAGCATTTTTCTTTAAAGGTTTTCTGCTTTCCTTACCGTTAATCGATCCTAAATGTTTATCTAAAACTAGGGCTGCACTTCTTCTTGTTTCTGCAAAAACTTTTCTAAAAGCATCTAAGTATTTGAAGCTAGTTATCTTTACTCTTACGTTTTAGTCCTTGTTTGTTCATTTGTCTCACTGTCCACTTCAATTTTTTCATTATTGTTTATCTCTGTCAATCAAAATGGATTGACTAATTTACTTAGGGCTCGAATCATATTTCGCTGTTAAAATTAGTACTTCCCCGTGATTTTACCTATTTTTTTCATTTATTATCTTTAATTGGTACTACTTGGCTTCTTTAGATTAATTAGTCTAATCTATGGTCGCTAGACTTATTGCTTACCTTATTTAACTTCAATCATGCCTGCTGACTGATTTCGCATGAGATTCTCCCGAATTTAAGTGACATTAATTGATTAGTTTTTGTAACGACCCGACCGGTCATTTTTAGCCCTAGTGCGCCGTTCAGCAGTTTGAGGCCATGAGCAGCTTCAATTCAGGCATTACGACTTGTACGCGTGGTCTGAATTAAATTTCGGGAAGTTCGGAGTTGACTTGGAGAGGAAATTCTCATTTCGGAAGCTTTAAGTTGAGAGAATTGATTAGGATAGGATTTCGGAGTAAACCTGGATCTGAAGGTTCCAGCAGGTTCGTATGATGATTTCGGACTTGGGCGTATGCCCGGATCAGGTTTTGGGTGACCCGGGAGCGTTTTGGCGCCTATTGTGGAAGTTAGCATTTTGGAAGAAATTTCATATGTTTGGGTTGAAGTGCATTTCAGTGTTATCGATGTCCGTTTGGGATTCCAAGTCTTCGAGTAGCTCCGTATGGTGATTCTGGAGTTGGGAGCGCGATCGGAAGTGAATTCGGATGTCCATGGAGCATTTTGGAGCCATTTGGCTAAGGATAGAAATTTAAAGGGTTTTTGAGAAGTTTGACCGGAGGTGAACTTTTTTATATCGGGGTCGGAATTCAATTCCGAAAGTTAGAGTAGGTCCGTAATGTCGAATATGACTTTTGTGCAAAATTTGAAGCCAATCGGATGTGATTTGATAGGTTTAAACATCGAAAGTAGATGTTTGAAATTCTAATGTTCATAAAGCTTGGATTGGAGGTCGATTCGTGGTTTTAGTGTTGTTTGATATGATTTGAGGCCTCGAGCAAGTCTGTAATGTGTTTTGGGACTGGTTGGTATGATTGGCTGGGGTCCCGGGGGCCTCGGGTGGATTCCGGGTGGTTAACGGATCGAAAATGGATTTTTGGAGATAGCTGAAGTTGCTGGTATAACCGCACCTGCGAGACTTGGGCCGCAGGTGCGGAGCCGCAGAAGCGGCCTTCGTGGCGCAGAAGCAGAAATGAATGGCTAGGCTGGGACCGCAGATACGGTCATTTTGCCGCAAATACGGGACCGCACCTGCGGAAGGGGAAGCGCAGATGCGGAAGTAGGAGTTGGGGGAAGACCGTAGAAGCGACCATTGGTCCGCACCTGCGGGGCCGCAGAAGCGGTCAGTAGACTGCAGGTGCGAAAGGACTGCAGGCAATAAGCTATCTTTAAAAATCGAGTTTGGGCTCATTTCCTCCCATTTACACTTCGGATTGGGCGATTTTGGAGCTTTTGGAAGAGAGATTTTCTCCATCTATGTCAAGGTAAGTTGTTCCCACTTATTAAACGCTAAATACATGGTTTTGCTTCGGATTTGAGCATGAAAATTGGTAGAAACTTGGGATTTGAGGGAAAACCTAGAAAATTGATATTCTTTGATTTTGACCACGATTTTGGATATGAAATTGAGAGTAAATTATATATTTGAGTTCGTGAGGTTATGGGTAAACTTTATTTTCGAAAAAATTTCGGAATCCGGGCACATGGGCCCGAGGGCATTTTTGTTAACTTTTCGATCGGGGTTAGGAATTGTTATAAATTGGATTAATATGAGTATTTTATCGTATATTAATGGATTTGCATAATCATTGGCTAGTTTTGGAGCATTTAGCATCGATTCGTTTTCGGAACGGCGTGGAATGTCGGTTATGGATCTTCGGAGCGAGGTGAGTCTCCTTTCTAACCTTGTAAGAGGGAATTGTCCCCATAGGTGAAATAAACGGTTATGTGCTCCTATTTGTGGGGGCTACGTACGCACGAGGTGACGAGAGTCCGTGTGTAGCTAATAATATGTGTAAGTCCGGGTAGTCTAGGACCCAAAAGCATGCTATACTTGGAATATCTGTAACCTTATTGACAATTGAATTTCTTAAATCCTATCGAATTGGTAAATGAATTTCTAAAAAGATTAAACTTCATTTTCTTGAATTGTTAAAAGAGAATTGGCTTTTCCTTTGATAATTGTTCCCTGATAAATTCATGATTGACCGATTGTTATGTTTATTTATATTTGACCGCGTCGCACGTATGATTCGCGAGCGGGGTAATAGATGCATCTATGGTTCGGGCCGCTCGACCCTCGGCAGTGCACATTTTACATTTATGTTGGATTGGGCCGTACGACTTCGGCATGAGTTGCGCATGTTTGAATTGCTTGTCTTGAGATTTGTTGATATCGCCATCTGCTCTCCCCGACTTGAGGTAATTGTTAATTAATGGATTATGAATTCGGAGACTTTTAATAAAAAGGAACTTTTACATGTTTAGTAATTCATTTGAATCTATGATGTCCTTAATAAATTCGTGAGTCATCTCTTTAATAATATTATTATTTGACCATTAGTAAGTGTCAAAGTTGCCATCTCGTCTCTACTTCTTCGAGATTAGGCGGGATACTTACTGAGTACACGTTGTTTACGTACTCATGCTACACTTGCTGTGCATTTTGTTGCACAGGTACAGGTATTTCTATTGGCCCATTGGGCGTAGCAGCACGGGCGACCCGGAGACTAGGTGAGCTGTATTTCCTCGAGGCGACCCGCAGCTAGAATAGTCTCTCTGTCAGAATTGTATTTACTTTCTGTCCAATTGTGTTCCGGACAGCTGTTGTACTTTATTCAGATTCTTAGAAATTGCTCATGCATTTTTCACACCGGGTTCTGGGATGGTTATGAAGTGTTTTGTATTAATTGCTTATCATTTAATTTGAATTGAAGCGATTAACTTTTATTTGTAAATTTGGAGGAAAATCATAGATTTCAAGAGTATTAAAACGAGAATTTAATTAAGTAATTTGGTTGGCTTGCCTGACGGTGGTGTCCGGCGCCATCACGACCCTTAGTGGATTTTGGGTCGTGACAACATGGTATCAGAGCACTAGGTTCCAGCAGGTCGCACGAGTCATGAGCAAGTCTAGTAGAGTCTCGTGGATCGGTACAGAGTCGTCTGTACTTATCCTCGGGAGGCTGCCGGACTGTTAGGAGTACTTCCGTTCTTGATTCCTCATCGTGTGATTTAATCCCTGGAGGCTATGCCTTTAATTCTTTCCTATTCAATCTTATGCGACGCGAACCGCTTGTTGTAAATCGAGAGTTGAAGAATTGTAACGGTACTACCGATTTGGTGCGGGATCTTTCTCCCTGCATAGTTGTCTGAGCTATTATCGTCGCCTTGTGGAAGGATGTGCTGTCGTTTCAGCTCAGTAGCGGTACTTCTGAGAGCTCTGAGGCTAGGCACAAGTTGCCATGATGCTATGAACGATTGTTTCGCAGTGTTGATATGATGGTAGGATATTTGCTTACGTGTCGGGGCAGTGAATGACTTGAAGGGAGGTTTACTCAGTGCATGATCTAGAGATTCGGTATTTTATTCCCGGTAGGGGAAAGGCAATCAGACTGAGAATGGTCAGATGTGGGCTGGTGGAGTAATGAGACTTGGCATTTGCGAGCGTGGTGGAGTTTTCTTCTATGATGAGGTGTCGTTGTCCTAATTGAACGTACTAAGCTCGCCGGTGTTATGATCTTCTACAATTCGCCTTTGGGGTAAGCTATTGTGAAATAGTATTGAAAATGCGGCTGTCAGATGTTGCAGGGTGCGGTAGTTCAGGATTGAATCAGTATTTCTAATGTCGACGGTTTGATAAAGATGACATTCGGAAAGGTTTAAAGTTAGCAGCAGTTGTGGGTTCAAGTGCCACGAAGATAGATTTTATTAAGGCAACAACTGAGCAGCAAAGGATGAGAAAGGACACGTAGGGAGTGTTAGGCGGTGGTTAAAATTTCTAGAAGGCCAGGTATAAGAAGCAAAGGTTGAGTGGTCGATTAGAGGGCTGAGTTCCGCCAAAGTGGGAGAGTGGCGGAGTTGCATATAGGCTTTGCGTTAGGATGACTACGCACTGTAAGGAGAGTCTGGAACGACTTGGAAATTTTAGTGATTGATGATTGGGGTCTACGGATCTAATTTGAAGTTCGGGCTAACATGCGGCAGGATATTTGATATAACAGGAAGGAGCTACTAGAAATGGAGAAGATACAACCTAACCTTGAATTGGAAGGATGTTGCCCCGCACTTAATTGATGTCCACGAGGGGTGAATAGACTTGTGCATCTAGAGAGTGAGCTTGGACTCAGGATGGGTCATTAATGTCGTGGTGATGGCACTCCGTGTAGCAACGTTGGAAGACGTCGGCACGTAAACCCCACAGGTGGGTTATCTCCAGTAAGCAGATCGGCGGTTGCATGGTTGACGAAACTTCTGCGGAAATTATATTGGTTATACAACAAGGAGATCGGTCGTGCGAATATGGTTGATGATTTAGAGTATAAAAAGGGGTTTTATAGAAAGATCCCGAGAACTTTGGTGGTTGGTTGCGCAAGGTTATGTCAATAAGAGATAGAGGATCCTGGTAAAGTCCAGAGTTGTGTGATAATGGCTTCAAGCTAAGTGGGAGAGTCCCACCGCTTATGATTAGGGTTGCATGGTTAACTACTGGCGAGGTTTTTGGCTATTAGCATATTGATGGGCCATTTCAGCTACAGAAAGAACATGAGTGAGCAAAGGAATTGTTAAAGGTGTGCTATGGTTGGCCTTATTGGCTCACGTTCAGACTTGGGGAAGGATTCAGGATTTATGCCTTGTATAGATGCGGGTTTCAAGGGAAATGATTCTGCCGGGTGCTTCGTCGAGAGGGTGTTCATGTGCTGAAAGATTTATGGAATTGATTATATTCGGGGCCAAGTTAGAGCGGGTGGCTCTCAGCAACGGTCCTAGTGGAATCAATGGGGCAAAGCGTAGTGCTTAGTGATTTCGAGCCTATAGGTACGGTTAAGAATCAAGCTTGGTAGCAGCTTATGAGAAGGGGCATAGAATGTCCTATGATATTTTGACTTGCAGTGTAGCCTTCGGGAGGTATGAAATGCTTCTTAGGGTTTGAGACAGCATGGTCTCTTGATTCAAGGTCACTCGGGATGAGTGCGGATGGAGTATGCTATGTGTTGGATAGTGTTATTATTATTTCTAAGGCAATCAAAGATAAATTGGAAGAAGATAGATTGATTAGCCATAGTTGAATTGGCATATTGGTGGCAGTGATCAGTTCCTTCAGCGCGATCAAGTTACGCAAGTGATTTGTGGCGGTACGTGTGAGGCTTGTCGGCCGCCGTAACTGATGTTATTCAGAAGTATCCCACTGTTATGGCCTGTCATGTGTAGGCGGATCCAGGAAAGGGTTATGGTGGCTCAGACCGCTACTTAGAGATTTGCATATTCTAAGGTTATGAGAATTTACCTGTGTGTTGCTATGGTTCTCCTAAAGTGAGTTAAGTGAAAAGTTTTTATATGATGAAGTGTTTAACTATTATTATTTCCAGAGTTATGATGAAAATTATGTTCTATTGTATATTGGTGTGTTGGGTGCAGTGAGGGGCATGGAAATTGAAGTAAGGATCAAGATTGCAGTTCGATATTGACATGGATGTCACGAGCTCGGATGAGCAGGAAAGTAGTTTCGATGTTTAAAGTAAGCTGGTATTGTCTTCAGCGTCACTTGAGATCGGTGTTTCGTGAAAAAGGCTTTGCATCCTGGTTAAGGATTCTGGGTCGCTCCTTAGTGTTAGTGAGGTCGGTGGCCTGGATGTACAGACCTGTCATCTCTCACGGGAAGGTTGTATAAGTGTGGCATGTAGTCACTTGATTGGTTGAAGAGTTAAACCAAGTAGGAAGATTGTGGTGATATCGCTAATTTGAGAATGGATGCCTAGAGGGCACTCGATTTATTGGGTTGTGGACTATGGAGGATTACTCTGGTTATGATGGTTGTTCTTGCATGTTATGAGGAAACGGTGAGTATTTATGGACCTTTGAAGGGTCATTAGCCTAGTCAGTGCGATCAGAACCAGCTTGAGGTCCGCGGAGGGGTAAATGTGAATATGGGCTTTATATCAAGCCAGATGTGTTCATTTCAGTAAGGCGCTCCTTGTGGAAGAGCAGTCCGAGTGTTATTTCGTCCTTAGTTATTTCAAGTAATGATATATTGCGCCGAGTGAGTTGTGCAACGGTTTGGTGAACTGCTCATGTGTTGAGGTTTCGCGTAGAGGCAATGATATATGAGCTAAATGGCTCTTGAGATACAGATCGTATATCGCACCCCAGTTGTGCTCGAGTTTTGTAGCCTATGGCACTATATGTCTCCCCAGGGATGGTATTATGCACTTAGCGTGCTTGTGACCAATATTCGGTATCTTGTTGTAATGAGCAATTCAGCTCGATGTGTACCTCCTTATGTGAGTTTTATGTGCGGATCGGGTTGCACGCCGCAACAGTGTGATGATAATTTCAGTCCCTTATATTCTATTCTATGTGTTTTGTTTCTCCATTTTCTGAGGAAAGTTCATATTAGTTGCGTGATTTGAGTAGTCCCTTCCAGAGTTCATTTTCCTTATGTAACGCGTTCGAGTTGGTAGCCTATTGGCACGTTGTGGCATCATATGAGACTTTTGGTCATGTCAGGGGTGACTTGTTGCCTGAGCAGTTCGTACAGAGTAAGATAAGGTTACTGGATCTAGGATCAGTGCGATCTGAATATATGAAGTATATTAAGGAGCAAAGACCATTATTTGGTTCAAAAGGAGGTGATGGTTCTTGACAGGAGTATAGACCCTATGAATCATTGATTCGGCAGTCGTTTATGAATTTCTACACATCCCTTCCGTCGTGGCGGCATTGCGAGAGTTGGAACAGGACTTATATATGTCATGGGGTGCATTGTGAGCATCAGATTCGGGAAACATCGACTATTATGATCAGAGAGTGTTATTATGGTCTTGTGAATGATGGGGTGCATGATGTGAATTCAGCAAGGGTGTGCAGTCAAATTCTGGTACAGTGTGTGGTGATTGATACGGTGTTCATATGTTGAAAGCAGGCCTGGCAAAGAATTTCGGATATGGAAACTGGGCTCCAAGGCTTAATTGCCTAAATGAAAGAGGTTATCTTTAGATTTGATCGAGCTGATGTGCCCAGCTGAGTTGTGGTAGCATGGGTAGGTGCACGAGGTATTAAGTAGTGATTCCAGACAACCCCAGCACAGTTCCTAGCACGTTCGAGGACGAACATATGTTTAAGTGGGAGAGGATGTAACGATCCGACCGGTCGTTTTGAGCCCTAGCGTGCCGTTCAGCCGTTTGAGGCCATGAGCAGCTTCAATTTAGGCATTATGACTTGTACGCGTGGTCGGAATTAAATTTCAGGAAGTTTGGAGTTGACTTGGAGAGGAAATTCTCATTTCAGAAGCTTTAAGTTGAGAGAATTGACTAGGATTAGATTTCAGAGTAAACGACCTCGGAATCGGGATCTGAAGGTTCCAGCAAGTTCGTATGATGATTTCGGACTTGGGCGTATGCCCGGATCGGGTTTTGGGTGACCCGGGAGCATTTTGGCGCCTATTGTGGAAGTTAGCATTTTGGAAGAAATTTCATAAGTTTGGGTTGAAGTGCATTTTAGTGTTATCGATATCCGTTTGGGATTCCGAGTCTAGAGTAGCTCCGTATGGTGATTCTGGAGTTGGGAGCGTGATCGGAAGTGAATTCGGATGTCCGTGGAGCATTTTTGAGCCATTTGGCTAAGGATAGAAATTTAAAGGTTTTTGAGAAGTTTGACCGGAGGTGGACTTATTGATATCGGGGTCGGAATTCGATTTCGAAAGTCGGAGTAGGTCCGTAATGTCGAATATGACTTGTGTGCAAAATTTGAAGTCAATCGGACGTGATTTGATAGGTTTAAACATCGGAAGTAGAAGTTTGAAATTCTAAAGTTCATAAAGCTTGGATTGGAGGTCGATTCGTGGTTTTAGTGATATGATTTGAGGCCTCTAGCAAGTCCGTAATGTGTTTTGGGACTAGTTGGTATGATTGGTTGGGGACCCGGGAGCCTCAGGTGGATTCCGGGTGGTTAACGGATCAAAAATGGAATTTTGGAGATAGCTGAAGTTGTTGGTTGCTGGTATAACCACACCTGCGAGACTTGGGCCGCAGGTGCGGAGCCGCAGAAGTGGCCTTCGTGGCGCAGAAGCGAAAATGGACGGCTAGGCTGGGACCACAGATCGGTTATTTTGCCGCAGATGCGGGACCGCACCTGCGGAAGGAGAAGCGCAGATGCGGAAGTAGGAGACTTGGGGGAAGACCGCAGAAGCGGCCATTGGTCCACACCTGCGGGGCCGCAGAAGCGGTCAGTAGACCGCAGGTGCGAAAGGACTGGAGGCAGTGAGCTATCTTTAAAAATCGAGTTTGGACTCATCTCCTCCCATTTTCACTTCGGATTGGGCGATTTTGGAGCTTTTGGAAGAGAGATTTTCTCCATCTATGTCAAGGTAAGTTGTTCCCACCTATTAGACGCATACATGGTTTTGCTTCGGATTTGAGCATGAAAATTGGTAGAAACATGGGGTTTGAGGGAAAACCTAGAAAATTGATATTCTTAGATTTTGACCACGATTTTGGATATGAAATTGAGAGTAAATTATATATTTGAGTTCGTGAGGTTATGGGTAAACTTTATCTTCGAAAAAATTTCGAAATCCGCGCACGTGGGCCCGAGGGCGTTTTTGTCAACTTTTCGATCGGGGTTAGGAATTGTTATAAATTGGATTAATATGAGTAGTTTATCGTAAATTAATGGATTTGCATAATCATTGGCTAGTTTTGGAGCATTTAGCATCGATTCAAGTCTTCGGAAGGGCGTGGAATGCCGGTTATGGATCTTCGGAGCGAGGTGAGTCTCCTTTCTAACCTTGTAAGAGGGAATTGTCCCCATAGGTGAAATAAATGGTTATGTGCTCCTATTTGTGGGGGCTACGTACGCACGAGGTGACGAGAGTCCGTGAGTAGCTACTAATATGTGTAAGTTCGGGTAGTCTAGGACCCAAAAGCATGCTATACTTGGAATATCTGTAACCTTATTGACAATTGAATTTCTTAAATCCTATCGAATTGGTAAATGAATTTCTAAAAAGAATAAACTTCATTTTCTTGAATTGTTAAAAGAGAATTGGCTTTTCCTTGGATAATTGTTCCCTGATAAATTCATGATTGACTGATTGTTGTGTTTATTTATATTTGACCGCGTCGCACGTATGATTCGCGAGCGGGGTAATAGATGCATCTATGGTTCGGGCCGCTCGACCCTCGGCAGTGCACATTTTACATTTATGTTGGATCGGGCCGTACGACCTCGACATGAGTTGTGCATGTTTGGATTGCTTGTCTTGAGATTTATTGATATTGCCATCTGATCTCCCCGACTTGAGATAATAGTTAATTAATGGATGGATTATGAATCCGGAGACTTTTCATAAAAAGGAACTTTTACATGTTTAGTAATTCATTTGAATCTATGCTGTCCTTAATAAATTCGCGAGTCATCTCTTTAATAATATTATTATTTGACCATTAGTAAGTGTTAAAGTTGCCATCTCGTCTCTACTTCTTCGAGATTAGGCGGGATACTTACTGAGTACACGTTGTTTACGTACTCATGCTACACTTGCTGGGCATTTTGTTGCACGGGTACAGGTATTTCTATTGGCCCATTGGGCGTAGCAGCACGGGCGACTCGGAGACTAGATGAGCTGTATTTCCTCGAGGCGACCCGCAGCTAGTATAGTCTCTCTGTCAGAATTGTATTTACTTTCTGTCCAATTGTGTTCCGGACAGCTGTTGTACTTTATTCAAATTCTTAGAAATTGCTCATGCACTTGTGACACCGGGTTCTGGGATGGTTATGAAGTATTTTGTATTAATTGCTTATCATTTAATTTTAATTGAAGTGATTATCTTTTATTTGTAAATTTGGAGGAAAATCATAGATTTCAAGAGTATTAAAACGAGAATTTAATTAAGTAATTTGGTTGGCTTGCCTGACGGTGGTGTCCGGCGCCATCACGACCCTTAGTGGATTTTGGGTCGTGACAGTTTTAGCCCTAATTGACTGGTTAATTGATTTGCATACTTTATTTATATGCTGTTACTTTTCCTTGCCTTATTCGCTTACGCTGCTCAATGCTATATAAGTTTCATTCTTTTCTTTAACGCACACGAATATGGTTCAACACACACAAACAAACATAGAAAATATACAAAGTTCTTGCTCTCTTCCTCTATCACAATCTTCTACTCTCTGCTGTTACATTGTCTAGCCGGCTGGGAGCCAAGGCTAGACCTTGAGACCCTATTTGCTTTACTCTCCTATTGCTATCTCTTAACTGGTATGCTTCCACTACTGCCATTCAATTAAACCAATGTGAGTTTTCTTATAATCAGCATGTCTTTCTTCTGAACCTATATGTTTTTTCCTACCCAGCATGTTTACTACTATTCAATTAGACTATATGTTTCCTGCTATTCAATTTGACCTATGTGTTTACTGCAATAGCATGTCTACTCCTGTGTGTTTACTGTAATAGCATGTCTACTTTTGTTTAACCTATGTGCTTACTGTAATAGCATGTCTACTTCTGTTTAACCTATGTGTTTACTGCAATAGTATGTCTACTTCTGTTTGGTTAAACCTATGAGTGTTCTGCTTTCAACCTGTTTACTTCTGTTTCTGCTAGATCTATGTGTTTCTGCTTTCAGCAAGTCTGCATGCCTGCTTATATCTAAATTAGAACTATGTCTGTTTTAGCATGCTCTTTCTATCATGTTCACCTCTCACAGACTCCTGACCAATATGGCTCCCAATCCATACTACCCCTTTGAATATGACTGTTTGATTGATCCCAGCATGCCGTGCCTTTGTTTAGTGTCTGCTCACCTACTAACGGCTAATAAACTAAGTTGAAACTTTAAGTGATCCTGTTTCTATATATTGTTTGATTGCTGGGACCTTTGTTTGAGTCACTAGAATTGAGTGACCCTATTTGCTGTTTGCTCCTTACTTCCTGAGAATCCAAAACTATTTTCCTAAAACCTATCTCCTGTTTTGAACTCCCACTCTTAGAACACCTATGGTCTTGCCCCTCCAGTGTGAGCATTGCCTAGGAGTCCATGAGACCCCTCTGAACTTTGACATACTGGGGTTGGCTTTCCAAACTAGCTCAAGAAAGTGTTGCTTTGAAAAGTTTTTCTGGTGTGAGCATTGCCCGGGGTCTCCGAGGCCCTTGGGAACATTGACACACCAGGATACCATTGGGTGCACTATGAAGGTATTGGCATGTTCATACTTGATTGAAGGCCTGATTCTTCAGGTTTACTGTTTGGGCCTGTTCAGACTCCCTATAGTTCTAGCAGTTTCATTTGTGTAATTCATTATTTGTGTTGGTTTGTAATAATAATTTCTTTGTAAACAGATATTGGGGATATTAGTAAAACTGGGAGGGGTTCTTATATATATTGTGTTGGGAAAGGGTAGATACTATGCCCATAGGATTTAGAATCAGTCCCGCATTCTAGATACCATGCCTATAGGTTATTGCAATATTTGTTTATTTAGATACCATGCCTGTAAGTTTGCTGCGATGTTTGCTTATGTGCATTCTAGATACCATGCCTATAGGGTTTAAAATTAATCTTGCATTTTAGACACCATGCCTGTAAGCTTAAAATCTGTCTTTGCATGCCAACAATGTTTAGATCATTTTTCTATATGCAAATAAGGTTTTAAAACTAATTGATGCATTTAGATACCATGTATGTAGGATTTTAAAACTAATTGTTGTATTTAGATACCATGTCTGTAGGATTTTAAAACTAATTGCTGCATTTAGATACCATGTCTGTAGGATTTTAAAACTAATCGCTGCGTTTAGATACCATGTCTATAGGATTTTAAAACTAATTGCTGCATTTGGATACCATGTCTATAGGATTCTAAAAACTAATTTCTGCATTCACCTACCGCGTCTATAAGTTTAAAACCAGTTTCTACACCTAGACAACATGCCTATAGGGCCTAATGAACCAAACTGCCTGGTTAAAATTATTTACTGGTTTATTGCATTTCTTATTAATGACTAGATACCATATTCATAGGACATCACTGATACACGCCTAGGAAAGCCTGTAGGGCGACTAAAATCCTGCAGACTGTAAAGCTGTGCTTTTGTTATTTGTGAATTGTCCAGATTCAGCAAGCCCTAAAATCAGTAGGCAAACTGATTAGGTCTCTATTGCCTCGCTTTAACACAACGCAACATATATTCTATTTGTCATGCTCACCTAGATATCCTGCTCTAGAATCCTTTGAAATATCTGAAATCTTGCCGTTTGAGACGTGTTGTTGTCTGCTTGTGTGAGGAGGTAAAAGTGAGCCCTTAATTGCCCTTTTATGTGAATGTCCTATTTGTTTTCTGCTTGTCGCTTAGATTTTCTCCTTTTAAGTACTTTAGGAGAGTCTAGAACTACCTTAATTAGAGGTCCTAAACACCTCCAGGGCCATAAGGAAGGGACGGGTAATGCACGCATAGAGTACGTTTAATTAGAATCGCTTATGTAACCACTAAGGGGAGGATAATTGGGTAGTAAAGGATATGACGACCCATGCGCTAATACTATGTGTAGCACCCCAACTTGGGAACGATTACCAAGCATTGTACAGAAGTGATCATGTAGGCTAAAAAGCCTAGGACCCCCCTTTACTCCTTGTTTTAAACATAATATCAATTTATTTAATTTGCTTTATCTGTTTATAAGACTAATTCACATAATTTGAGTTCGGCCGGAACCCACCGTTGTGGACCGCGAGGGGTGCCTAACACCTTCTCCTCAAGGTTATTTCAAGCCCTTACCCAATCTGTGGTAATGCAAACCGGTTTTATGAGTTACTTGCTTTAGGTGCCCTAACGCACCTTAAATGCGTTAGGTAGCGACTCTTCAAATTCCATACCCAATTTCCAAAAGGAAATGAGTTGTTCCCTATGAATGTCGAAACCCGGACTCCGCGAGGAAAAAGGGGGCGCGACAACGGGCACTTATGGCCATTGGAGAATCTGATGAAAAATTTGAGGTAGGTGTCTTTCATCTCAAAGACATGAATAAATTTTTGTCTAAAGAAAGATTATTTGAGTTATTACTGGAATTAATTGATGAATCTAAGGATGTGAATAATGAAAAGGAACATCTGTCAAAAGAATGTGTGATTTTGAAAGCCAAGTGCAAAAACCTGGAACTTAGGGCTTGTAAAAATAGAAGTGAAAATACTGTGTCGAAGAATCAGGTTCATACACTTGATACAACTGTCCTAAAATTACATATGAAAATCTAAAATTGAAATTAGGAATAGGATAAAATATTGCTAATCACACACAACTCACTTTAGAAGAAAATGTAGGAAAAATGAAAGATGAGTTGTATAAGAGGGATGGACTGGTAAGAGCACTAAAGGAGGATCTGGACAAGGTCAAGCATGAGTTAGACAGAAATTGTAAATGGAACAAGTCCTCCGATGCACTTTCATGGCTACAAGAATATCATAGTAGCAATAGAAGAGGACTTGGCTTTGGGAACTCTGTATCTAAGTGGGATCCCAAAAAAAGTACCTCACACTCTTTGAGAACAACATTTCCACACACTGTGGCGACACTGGTCACTATAAGGGTGAATGCAGTGCAAAAGAGAAGGCAAGTCAAAAGAACAAAAAATTTGTTCTAGGGAAAAATAGGCTGCCAAGTTGGGCTAAAAAAAATTTGATTTATCCTTTTGCCTATAGAAAGGGACCCAAACTAGTTTGGGTTCTTAAGACTAACCCCTGATTTCTTTGCAGGTCCAAGTGAAAGGAAGCATCCAAATATGGTACATGGATAGCGGTTGTTCTAAGCATATGACAGGAAGCAAGAACTAGTTCCTTTCACTTGAGGACCTTAAAGGAGGTATTGTCTCCTTTGGAAATAGAAAGAAAGGTGAGATAATTGGGGTTGGAAAGGTAGGTAAGACTGATTGTCACTCTATTGAGAATGTCTGTGTCATGCCCCAAAATCCGAGGAGCGCGACCGGCTCTCAACAGAGTAAACCCGACTGAGAAAGCCTGTTAGATCTCATTCTACCCCAAACTAACTCATGAATAAATTGGAGATGGACTCCATTAATCAAATTCTATAAACACATCATTAACGATTTCCATTTCATTTTCATTAGCAACTTCATTCGCCATATTAAAGGTATTACAAGTTTTATACATCATTGCCAAACATCAACATTTCTATTTAAAATTCCCATGCCCGACACTACCCACAACCTGTCTACGGAGCCTCTAACTACAACTAAAGAATAATATGGAAATGCCGGCAATAAGGCTCCGGCTATACCTTACACAAATACCAAAATAAGACTCCGGGAAGAAAAGCGGCCTGAGCCACGCAGGGCCCCTAGAGGAAAGGGGCTCACCAATACAGCTGACGGAAAGTGGATAAGGTGCTACTGTCAATGGACTGAAGTACCTGCCCCTACAATCATAACACGAATGTAGCGCCCCCGGCAAAAGGGACGTCAGTATATTTGAATGGTACTGGTATGTATGAANATGTGTTACTAGGTGTATTTCTCCTTGGACAACCTAACGCCAAAAGGCGAGACCTAGACTGATAAGCAGATCGTTGGACTAGCACAAGTGTAGATAATCCATTATCGGAAAAGATCATTCAATTTCAACAATTGCGGCATGCTATCAACCCTTGATGAATCTTGAAGTTGAAGTGATATGAGAACCCAATGAGATAGTATAGAATAATCATGGAGGGTTTGCAGATGTTCATAATGAGTTCTTCATGGATTTTGACTTGAGAACTACCCAGATGCTAAGGAAACACAGAAGAACATGAGAAACAAGCGTTGTGCTATAATAAATCCCGAAGGTGTGCTTGGTCTTGACGGAGAGCCTAGTATGGGTCCTTACGAGACAGAAAGTGTTACAATTACTCATAGAAGGATATGTTCTCTTATGGTTATCGAACAAGTGCGGGAAAACTAGCACAATGGATTCATTAACTAAAGAACACAATGAAAACATGTTATGGAGGTGTAAAGAGAAAGTAAACATTTGTTATGAGCTGGACATTTTTCTGCTATATTAGCTCCCAACTGCAATATACGACCATGCCACGAGCAACCACAATACTAGGACAAGGTGAGCTTCCTACTGCGGAATGTCCCAAATGGACACGAAAGTTATGGAGACACAATATCTTCCTATGACGGGGATGTGAGGATCCCCAAATTTTCAGAGAGACTTTATGCACACGGTGACCATTTCGATTGACATGCACTCACGTGATAGGTGTTAAGGTATGCTCTTATGCTACTAGGCAGTGAGAAGCTTTCATGATGATATTCGCAAGGGAGTAGATTGACTGTTCAAACCATATAATCCATATACACAACTGAGTAAAACAGTGACTCGAGAAGGATCATAACGCTGGGATGCTTTGCATGGAACTTGGCACCACAAAGGTAAATTTTTACGACGGTGCATGTAGGGGCACAAACGAGTAGATTTTGTCCAATTAAATAAAAGGATTCTATAAGAAATTCATCGGATATAATCCCTTGGTGAGAATTTAGGAAAAACAAGTGGGAAGTATCAGTCCTAGAGTTGTAACTCAATTCAAGGGCATAATTATAGAACTTAATTCCACAAGAATGTAAATAAGAGAATTCATAATAGAGTATATTCACGAATAGTGCGTCTCGTCCAAAGAGTTGATACACGCAATGTTTTGTTATTCAACATCTTGTTAAGACCATGTTTATGAGAACTCTTCACTATGGGTGTACATACACAATGAGTAGAAGTTTTCATTTGACTCACTTAACGATGTTAGGTTGATAGGGCAATAGCTTAATCGATACCCCTCGACTCCACCTCTCTAACGTACGTATGATATACCACATGATCTGATGGTGCGGAGACATCAATAGGGACAAGGACACTCCCCTCTTAGCGATATGTTTTACCAATCCATCCACAACTCAATACATTCTCCTAACAAGTCCTTGGGCAATCCAGTCGAACTCAATGGTAGGATCAATCCCTCCTTACATGCTTCAAATTCGCGGATTATGGCATCAAGGTCACCAATTTTGAGAATAAGACTTAGAGAGGAAATTAGCTCCCTAACTTGAGCTCTATTGCACGATTGGAGTATCAAAGAAGGGTGAAATTCCTAAATGTCTGAATAGCCTCCAACTTATAGATGTGGTCGACAACACACCGATAAGAAGGACTCTACTAGATACGGCTCTGAGACATCCTAGGACACTTTAAAACCTTAGGCTTCATACCAAGTTTGTCACGCCCCAAAATCCGAGGAGCGCGACCGGCGCTCAACCGAGTAAACCCGACCGAGCAAGCCTGTTAGATCTCATTCTACCCCAAACTAACTCATGAATAAATTGGAGATGGACTCCATTAATAAAATTCTATAAACACATCATTAACGATTTCCATTTCATTTTCATTAGCAACTTCATTCGCCATATTAAAGGTATTACAAGTTTTATACATCATTGCCAAACATCAACATTTCTATTTAAAATTCCCATGCCCGACATTACCCACAACCTGTCTACGGAGCCTCTAACTACAACTAAAGAATAATATGGAAATGCCGGCAACAAGGCTCCGGCTATACCTTACACAAATACCAAAATAAGACTCCGGGAAGAAAAGCGGCCTGAGCCACGTAGGGCCCCGAGAGTAAAGGGGCTCACCAATACAGCTGACAGAAAGTGGATAAGGTGCTACTGTCAATGGACTGAAGTACCTGCACCTACAATCATAACACGAATGTAGCGCCCCCGGCAAAAGGGACGTCAGTACATTTGAATTGTACTGGTATGTATGAACAAACTTCATCCCAGGTAGAATCAAATAACACACAAGTAACATATATCAATAGAATCAACGATCAAATGCACGTGAAAGAAACAATCAAAGCCAAACAAGTTTCACAATCTCTCCTTTTCCCCTTCAACATTATCACATCAATGATTTCACACTTTATAAACAGGTATGTAATAGTAATAGAAACAACAATCAAATCCACAAAGAGGGAACAATCAAGCCAAACAAGTATACAATCTCTCCTACTTCCCCTTCCACATTTCCACATCAATAATTTCACAATTTGTTCATATTTCATTTCAATAGTGATTTCGATCACTTTCCACCCTTATTACCTCGGCCACCCTTATTACCTCGGCCACCCTTATCACCACAACCCACACCTTATTACTTCGTGTTGCGGAGCGCAACCCGATCCCACCGAGCAATCACAACTCACAAGCAACACAACAACAACAACAATTCACAAGGACAACAACAACAATACCACAACAATAACAATTTACATAAACAAGGATAACAACGACAAATGTCAAGGTCAACAACATCAAATCCCAATAACAACAGCGACAAATCTCAAGGAATAGCAGCACGATACACAAGGGATTTCTTTAACCATCAATGCCATTTCCTTCTTATTCAATAGCCCAATGCACAATTTAGGTCACAACGGTAGTTTCCCACAGCCAGCCGCATATAATGTTACCACATTTGTTTCAATTGCATCGATTACAACTTCTTTCCATCATTTGTTGCATAGCTCTGACACATTCACATACCCACATTTGGTTTATTGCCATTCACTTGCACCACCATATCGGAAGACTTAACCAACAACGTTCAAGGCTCATTAATCACAAGAATTCACAAGTAGTTCACATAAGTAAACACATACTTCCATGTCGACATCCTCAAGCTTTTACATACTTTGCACATAACAAGATAGGCACATCAAATCACTTCGCACAATCACATATAACTTGGTGGTAGGGAAATCAACTAAGGCAATCAATTCACATATTTTCATGCAAGGTACACATACTGTATGCTCGTCACAACAAGGGGATTCTACAAGAGTTAAAGTTAGCCATACATACCTTTCTTGAGCTTTCCTTTAATTACTACGATATTCCGAAAATTGTAGCAACTTCAATCTATTTTGGGACATAGCAAATTAAACACAAATTAGGAAGATATTCATAATTCTAGTTCATTTGAGCATTTTATCAAATACTAGTTGAGCATCTTGATTTCAAATCCCCTTTCCAAAATTTTCTTCATTCCCTAACCCAATCCCTACTTATTTATGTTGAGCAATCTTCCCATAAACCTAAGTTGCACATGCATGTATATACAATATTAATACACCCAAGAATCATACCTTAATAATCCATCTTATACTCCAAACTCGAAATTAAAACCTAGGGTATAGAATCTTACCTCTTAGATGAAGAACTTGCAATTGGGATCTTTGATTCTTGAAGATTGATGCAAGTTTGGATGATTTAAATGTTGGGTTCCTCCTTCTCTCTCTAAAATGCTCTCATCTCTCTCTAAAATCAGTAGAAAATGACCCCAAAATGAACTCTAAAGCCTATATATTAAAATGGGGTCGGGTTATAAAAATTAGAAAATTAACCCTCCGATGTCAAGTCTGCTATAGCAGAATGGACCGCAGAACGCGAATGCTAGACGCATAATGCACCGCAAAATCGGCGTCCAAAACTGGGCTACACTTGTCCAATTTGCGACCTGATTTGCGACCGCAGATCAAAAATGCGGACCGCATAATGGACATTGAGATCGCAGATCTGACACAGGATCGCACTTTTTCCAGCCTTTGGTAATTTGGTCATAACTTTGTGTAGGAATGTCCAAATGACGAACGGTTTGAAGCGTTGGAAACTAGACTCGAAGACCTTTTCTTTGATAGGTTATCCACCACCTAAAACCTTATAGATATTTAGATATGCTCGTTCGAAGCATGGACTAGTGCTAGATCGTTGGGAATTTTTGCCTATTATGGACTTTTCCAATTTTTCTTAGACTTAGGCCTTTCCTTGGACCTCAAGTTACTTACCATAAGACTTATAAACATATCTACCAAATCCAATGGATGTACACCATATTAATAGCACATAAAAATATTCTAATGAGCCTACGTGACACCACGAAATCCTAAATTATTTAGCGAAAATTTCCGGGGCCTTACATAGCTGGCGGGGCGGGTGTTGAAGAAACTGGACCAGAAGACGAGGGCTGGCCCCTCTGCTGAGATGAGCTAGCTGCACGACGAGGACACTGCCTCCACATATGCCCAAATTCTCCACACTCATAATAACTCCCAGGTGCTGGAGAATGGGACTGAAGGGAACCCCTCGCGCCGGAGTGACTAGCTGACGCACTCGGCCTAGAAGAACCCTGAGCAGACGGGGCACAAGATGAACTCTGTGCTGGAAGAGCGCTGAGTGAAGGCTGACCCTGCTGAGAACCATGATAACCACGACCTGAAGATGCACCACGATACTCGGGATGAGCCGACTAAGCGGGCCTGAAAGAACGACCCCTACCATGCTGGAACTGGCCCCTCGAAGGAGCGCCACTGTAACTGCCAGAACCTCGAGGCCTCTTGGCCTCCCTCTCCTCTCGATCTTGATGGCGAACCGCCTCAATCTCTCGAGCTATATCAACCACCTCCTCGAATGTAGCACCCAGTACTCTCTCTCTAGTCATAAGAACACGGAGATGGTAGTTAAGGCCATCAACAAATCTCCTGATACGCTCACGATCAGTCGGAACCATCCAGATGGCATGACGAGCCAACTCTGAAAACCTCATCTCGTACTGAGACACAGTCATATCTCCCTGCCGTAGCCACTCAAACTTCTTGCGCAGCTCCTCTCTGCGGGACTGCGGTACATACTTCTCCAAGAAGAGAGTGGAGAACTCCTGCCAAGTCAAAGGTGCTGCACCAGTCGGCCTACGCCTCTCATACGCCTCCCACCAAGTGAAGGCAGCCCCAGTAAACTGAAAGGTGGTAAAAGCCACACCACTAGACTCGAGAATCCCTGCTGTACGGAGCATCTGCTGACATCTGTCAAGAAATTCCTGGGCATCCTCGCCCTCAGCACCACTGAATATCGGAGGCTGGAGTCTACCAAACCTCTCAAGGCGACGCTGCTCATCCTCAGGCATTGCTAGAACCTTGAACTCCTGTACTGGTGCAACGGGCTGAGCTGGGGGTGCCTCTGGAGTCTGTAATCCCTGCACTACCTGCTCAGGTGTGCGAGCAGCGAGGGTCTGATTGCCTCCCCCAGCCTGCGAAGTAGCTGCTGCTGTGGTGGCTAAAACTGCCTGAGCCAGGCCAGTGTAAACTGTCAAAATCTGAGCCAAGGCCTCCTGAAGACCCAGAATCACGATGGGCATAGCTGGTGCCTAAACTGGTGCTGCTGGAGCCTGATCCTGAGCTGGGGCAACTAGTGGATCAACAGGCACTGCCCCTGCTGCTCTGCCTCTGCCACGGCCACTACCGCGTCCACAGCCTCAGTAGGTGGTACTGGTGGTCGTCCGCCACGTCCGGTAGCTCGTGTTCACACCATCTGTGAGAGGATAGAATAAAGAGAAGTTTAGTACTCGGATCAACAAGTTCGCACGGCAAGAATTTCAAGAATGTGAAGTTTTCCTAAAGGTTCTGCAGCCTCCCGAGGATAAGTACAGACGTCTCCGTACCGATCCGCGAGACTCTACTTAACCAGCTCATGACTCGTGAGACCTAGTAACCTAGGCTCTGATACCAACTTGTCACGACCCAAATCCCGAACCCGATCGTGATGGCGTCTCTCGTGAAGACAATGCCAGCCAGAACAACGCAAATACCTCTTTTAAAGCAATTAATTAACATTAACAATTCTAACACATGTTTAAGATAACCATAAGCGCGGAAACAACGATAATAACAAGGGGAAACCATCCCGTCACAGCCCAAACCGGGGTGTCACAAGTCATGAGCTACTACAGAGTTTGCTATAAGTCTACAGAGTATGAAATCCGATACAATAGTTCGAAGAAAAGCATAAATGATAGAGGATAGGGGAGACAAGGGGTTGCGGACGTCAACAGCTACCTCGTAATCTCCAAATCGATGTGTGGTCTGGAAGGAATCAGCGCTCAGGTGCGGACTCTGCTATGCCTGAATCTGCACACATGGTGCAGGGAGTAATGTGAGTACTCCGACCCAGTGAGTAATAATAATAAATAATAACCGAAGGCATGAAAACATATAAGTGCACAAGGCAATTCTATATCAGGCAGTAAATCACTTAAAGCGGTAAAACAGTAAAGAGCCAAATGAAATCTCCTTTTAAAACAGGTAAATCAGGTAAAACAACAAGTAAATAGTGAGTAGGAATCTGCCCCTCGGGCCCAGTATCAATCGCTCATAACAGTGTCAGCCCCTCGGGCTCAGTTTCAGTCACTCAGCATAATATCAGCCCCTCGGGCTCACTCTTAGATCATATGGGTACCCGCGCTCACTGTGGTTGTGCAGACTCCGGAGGGGCCCCTTACGGCCCAAGCGCTATATCAACATAAGGCCTGAAAGCCTTCTCACATCACTCATAAGGCCTGAAAGTCTTCTCACGTCACTCATAAGTCCTGAAAGTCTTCTCACGTCACTCATAAGGCCTGAAAGCCTTCTCACATCACTCATCATATCCTCACCTATGGCCCTCGGCCTCACTCAGTCCAGAAAACATCATAAGGCCCTCGGGCATCAAAAAAATAGTAGTGCTCAGCCCAAACAACAGTGGAAATATCAGTTAAGTCTCACAGTTCAATTAAAGCGGCTGAGTTTGTAAAACAGTATATTCAACAGGACTGAGTTCAAGTAGTATATCAAAGTAGTGAGGAAACAGTGATAAAAGTCCACGAAGGATTCAAATAGTCGGCATGAAGCCCAAAATATGGCAATGGGCCCAAGTTATGTTAATAATAAACACATCTCAGTCAAATACGCGGTATAAACATAAGTCGGGACAGACCAAGTCACAATCCCCAATAGTAAACAACCCCGCGCTCGTCATTAAGCGCGTGTTTCACCTCATTATAGCACTACGTTGTGCAAATCCGGGGTTTCAAACCCTCAGGATATCATTTACTATCATTACTCACCTCAAGCCGGCCAAAATCCTAGCTCGCTATGCCATTGCCTCTCAAATCGGCCTCCTCGCGCGTTGAATCTGGTCAAAACCACAACGAATACATCACAATAGGCTAAGGGAACATAACCCAATCGAAAAGAATCGAAAAACATTGAAATTCACGAAATTTGCAAAACCTGAGCCCCGGGCCCACTTCTCGAATTCCAGCAAATTTTACATCAACGGATTCCTTTTCTCGCCACGAGTCTATACATATCAAGAACTCCCAAATCCGAGCTCAAATGGCCCATCAAAACCCAATTTGAAATATCAAAACTCAAGCCCTATTTCTTTCCCATTTTTGTTAAATTTTCATGAATTTCTGGGTTGATTCTACCATTAAATCATGTATTATGGTCATAGAACTCACCTCCAATCAATCCCAGTCGAAATCCCCTTCAATTCTCATCCAAAAGCTCACAAGGATGTTCAAAAATGGTGGAAAAATACCTTAGCTCGTGGAACAAACTGAAACTTTAAAACCCTTCTGCCCAGACATTTTTCGTATCTGCGATTCAATTACCGCATCTGTGGTTTCCGCTTCTGCGGTCACAATCCGCACCTGCGGACTCCGCTTCTGCGGTCACCCATCCGCTTCTGCGGAAATCCCCCAATAGCCAATATCCGCACCTGCGATCCCCTTTTCGCATCTGCGGAACCTTTTCCGCAAATGCGGAAATACCAGAACCAGCAAACTTCTGCAATAACATGTCCAAGATTCATCCCGATAGCCATCCGAAATTACCTTGAGGCCCCCGGGACCTCAACCAAAAGTGCCAACCCATCCTAAACATTATTAAAACTTGTTTCAATCATCAAAACACCTCAAACAACACCAAAACCGTCAAATTACCTCGGATTCAAGCCTAAGTTCTTCTAAAACTTCCGAAACACACATTCGATCAAAAACCCAACCAAGACACCTCCGAATGACCTGAAATTTTGCACACACATCCCAAATCGCCTAACGAAGCTACAGCAACTCTCGGAATTCCATTCCGACCCTCGAATCAAAATCTCACCTATTAACCGAAATTCGCCAAAATACTAACTTCGCCAATTCAAGCTTAATTCTACATCGGACCTCCGAAATCACTTCCGATCACGCTCCTAAGTCACAAATCATCCCCCGAAGCTAACCGAATCACCGGAAATCACATCCGAGCCCTCTAGCTCATAAGTCAACATCCGGTTGACTTTTCCAAACCAAACCTTCCATAAAGAGACTAAGTGTCTCATTTCCTTCTAAAACCAATCCAAATCAACTCGTTCACACAAGACTCTTATAATGAAGTAGAAAATGGGGAAAACGGGGCGGTAACTCACGTGACGACGGGTCGGGTCGTCACACCTTCACAATATGTATGGAGATCAATAGTAGAATTATCTACACCTAAATTCCCATAATTCCAAGATGTCATGTTTCTCAAATCAACAGTAATAAAAAAAGTTCAAACTTGAACCCTAACAATATATACAGCTACAGCTACACCGTTAGTTTCCCAGTAACGGCGCCAAAATTTGATCACGCCCAACTCTAGTCCTAAAAAGGGTAAGTGGTCGCTGCAAATATAATCCGTTCTAGAAATTCGGAGTCGAATCCCACAGAGAACTAAGGCTTAGCTATATCTGTTTAATATCACTAAAAAGATAAGTTTGAACAATTTCCTAAATTATAAAGATTGAGATTTATATTTCTAACTAATTAACTAGCAAATACTACAAAACGGTAAAATTATCAACTAACGAGACAAAGGGTTGGAGACTAAATTAAGGAGGTCTAGAGTTATGATTTCCCCAATTGTCGGAATCCTCTAACTATGTTCCCTACAATTTCGCCAATGTATTCTCTAGCGATTGTGAGTACTTTGATTGTCGTAATTCTCTCTCGAGCAACTACCACAATTTACTAGATGTATTCTCTCAAACTACACTAGCTAACATTAATTCACTGCTCACTACGATCGCACCAAGGTTTCGTTATCTCTAATTCCACCTTTAAACCCTCTGTATTGATCTCTCACATACGTTAGGAGTGATGTTATTCAACAACTACCTAAATATGTCTCCTTTCTCAAGCAACAAATATTAAATAAGCACAGTCAATCGATCCATTCAATCAACAACAATAAACACGTAGTTGAACAAGTAGAGAAATCCAACGGCTCAATTATATAAAAACATAACAAGAATTTATCCTACAAAAGGTTCCATCAAAACCCTAGATAACAAATTAGCTATTCATAATAGTATGTAAAACTACAATACTAAAAATCATAACCAACAATGAAAAATAGAAAGATGAAGGAAAAACTCGTTGAAGAATTATCCTCCTTAGGTCTAAATTATGTCAAAAGTGTGTCAAAAATTGGTCTCCCCCTTTAAAATACCGTTTTTCCATGTATATATACCAAGTAGGGTCGGGCCCAAACTATTATACCTTCTCCTACGCGAAAAAGGATAATTTTTTCACGTCTGGACAGTCGCGGCCGCGGTCAACCGCGGTATATGGCAAGTATACTGCCTCAGCCCGCCTCAGGTCCGCGGTCACGGTTTCGACCGCATTTTTCACCCTGTTCCGTTTGGAATTTGGGAAAACGTAAAACATGAAAGTTGTAGCCCTTTGAGTTAGATTTCCAACCATATATTGTGGAGCCCAAATGGAGTTCTGAGAAAAACGTTATGTGCATTTTACTAGATAATGCGCAATATGCCTACTCGATTCTTCGTTTTGTTGATCCCGAATACGATCCCGGCTTAATTCCTTGGGCTTTTACTCAGACTTCAAATCTCCAAATCGCTTGAATTCATTCCGTAACATCTATATAGCTTGGAATCACTCCTACAAAGGCATAAAACACACAATTAGTGCAAAACACTAACGATTAAAATGCAAACTCAACTAAAGTGTTGTAAATTTGAGTGTAATAAGCGACTAAAATACGTAATTATAGCCTATCATCAGTAAACCTCTTGTTTACTTGTGGCATGTGATTCCATCAACATGCTTATATATGCATAGTACAAATAGAAGAAAAGTCGGGTACCTCATATTTACCCGGTATGATTATAGTAATATAAAGATATCCAATGTTCCTTTCATTTATAGTATCAATATGCCAACCACATTGGCTAATACATTTGAAACTCAAAAAGTTTCTGCTGAGACGTACTACAATATCAATGTCATTCACAATTTCATTCATCTGGGTAGTAAAAAATTAGTTCTTTCGGAACTATTGATTTTGTACTACAAGATCTTTTAACACACTATCCATATGGTGAATGTCTCCTTCACGGAGAAAATCATATCATAATAATTATCATGGTCAAAATCATCATAAGCAAAATCATTTCTTGCTTTAATTTTGCCTTTAGTAACTTTTTATAAGGCATGGCACAATATGTTTTGGCATACCACGTGTACGCGACCAATGACATATTGTGACGATCCGGCCGGTCGTCTCATGAGTTACCGCTCCGTTTACCCTATTTCTGCTTCTTTATG
This sequence comes from Nicotiana attenuata, assembly GCF_001879085.1. Classification (NCBI taxonomy): domain Eukaryota; kingdom Viridiplantae; phylum Streptophyta; class Magnoliopsida; order Solanales; family Solanaceae; genus Nicotiana; species Nicotiana attenuata. The sequence continues at coordinate 63,691 of NW_017673378.1, forward strand.
TATTGTTTTTCCGTGTTTTGAGGTATCGGGTTGGTTGGATTGAATCCGGAATGGTTGTGGTGAAGTTTGAGACACTTAGTCTCTTTTAAGAAGGTTTGAGTTAGAAAAGTCAACCGGATGTTGACTTATGGGTTAGAGGGCTCGGATCTGAGTTTTGATGGTTCGGTTAGCTTCGGGAGGTGATTTATGACTTAGGAGTGTGATCGGAATGGGTTTTGGAGGTCCGGAGTAGATTTAGGCTTGAATTGGCGAAGTTGAGATTTTGGCGATTTCCGGTTGGTGGGCGAGATTTTGATATAGGGATCAGAATGGAATTCCAAGAGTTGCAGTAGCTTCATTATGTGATTTTGGATGTGCATGCAATATTTCAGGTCATTCGGACGTGGTTTGGTTGGGTTTTTGATCAAAAGTGTATTTCGGAAGATTTTGAAAACTTAGGCTTGAACTCGATGTGATTTGGTAGATTTGATGTTGTTTGAGGTGTTTTGATGATTGGAACAAGTTTGAATAAGGTGTTAGGTTATGTTTGTGCTTTTGGTTGAGGTCCCGGAGGCCTCGGGGTGAATTCGGATGGTTAACGGAGAGATTGGTGAATTGTTGCAGCAGCCGATATTGCTGTTTCTGGTGTTTTCGCGCCTGCGATTTGGGGACCGCATGTGTGGTGTAGCACGTGCGGAAGTGAAGGCGCAGATGCGGTCTTAGGAGTTGGGGTCAGGAACCGCAGATGCGGTATGGGAACCTCACCTGCGGAGTCGCAGATGCGACAAAAGGACCGCAGATGCGGTTTGGGCCGGTTTAATGAATTCGCGCAGAAGCGGATGGATTGACCGCATATGCGGTATCGCAGAAGCGGGCTTTGGATTGCAGATGCGGAAAAGCCTGGGCAGAATGTTTTAAGTTGTCTTGTCCGCGATTTTGGGTCTATTTTTACCCATAGTTGGTCATTTTGAGAGCTTTTTGAAGGAGATTAAAGAGGGATTCAAGGGGAAACGATTTGAGGTAAGATTTTTGGACTTAAAACTTGATTCTATTGTGAAATCTACCTAGAAAATCATGGAAACTTAAGCTAAAAATGGAAGAACTAGGGCTTGAAATTTTGGACTTTTAATTTGGGATTTGAAGGGTCATTTGTGGATGGATTTTGATATTTTTTGTATGTATGAACTCGTGGGGAGATAAGGAACCTATTGGTGTAAAAATTTTTGAGTTTCGAGAAGTGGGCCCGGGCTCGGGTTTTGCTAATTTTGGGATTTTAGGTATTTTTCGATTGTTTTCGCTTGGGCTTTGTTCCCTTAGCATATTGTGACGTATTCGTTCTTATTTTTAGATAGATTTGACGCACGTGGAGGCCAATTCGAAGGGCAAAGGCGTCGCGACCTAGGGATTTAGCCGGTTCGTGGTGAGTTATGCTTGTAAATGATGTTCTGAGGGTTTGAAACCCCGGATTGTGCATCGTAGTACTATATTGAGGTGAGGCACACGCTCAATGGCGAGCGTGGGGTCGTGTACTATTAGGGATTTGGACTTGGTCCGTCCCGATTGATGATTTTACCGCGTATTTGATTTAAAACTATTTGTTATCGTCGTTTATTGGGTTGATTGCCATATTTGGGCTTCGTGCCAACTACTTGAACCCTTCGGGGCTTTTATTTGATATTTCCACACTGTTTGGACTTACTATTTAAACTCAGTCATATTAAATTCCACTGTTTTACTACTCAGCCGTTTTTACTTAGTTTGAGATTTAAATGATATTTTAAATGATGTTTGGGCTGAGAAACACTATTTTACTATTGCCCGAGGGGCTTATGATGATTTTGACTGATTAAGGCCGAGGGCCTACATTGTGAGGAGATACTGATACTGATTGGAGGCCGAGAGCCTGAGATATGAACGCCACGAGGTGGCTTGATTGATATGAGGCCGAGGGCCTAGATTGATGCCACGAGATGGCTTGTTATTGCGCTTAGACCGTAAGGGGCCCCTCCAGGAGTCTGCACACCCCAAGTGAGCACGGGTACCCAGTGTGATGTGAGATTGAGCCCGAAGGGCTGTTACTGTTGTGAGATGTTACCCGAGAGGGCGGATGCGGTGTTACTGTGCCCGAGGGGCGAACTTTTATTTGTTTACTTTATCATAATTATCTGTCCACTACCTGTTTACTGGTTTAAAGAGCATTTTTCCTGATCATTACTGGTTTTCCTGATTATAAATGATTTTACTGCTTCATTATAGACTGTCTTGTGTTTTACGTGTTTTCTTACTTTCAGTCATTATTTATATTCATTACTCACTGAGTTGGAGTACTCACTTTACTCCCTGCACCCTGTGTGCAGATTCAAGCGTAGCTGGTTCCGCTCCGGAGTGTTGATTTCCTCCAGTTCCAGGCGGGCTTTTTCGGAGATTACGAGGTAGTTGTTAGCGTCCGCAGCCCCGTGTCTCTACTCTTCTATCATCTCGGTTTCCTATAAACACTTGTAGTAGTTTATGACTTTAGTAGACTGTACTGTGATTCGTAGATGCTCTTGACTTGTGACACCCCGGTTAGGGCTGTGTTGGGTTGGATTTCCGCATTATTCTTGATATTTCCGCTACTTAGAATTGTTAAATCATGTTTAGACTATTTTGTGTTGTTTAACTGCTTTAAAAGATGAATTGGATTAAACTGGCTGGCCTTGTCTTCACGAGTGGCGCCATCACGACCGGGTTCGGGGTTAGGGTCGTGACAAGTTGGTATCAGAGCCTAGGTTACATAGGTCTCACGAGTCATGAGCAGGTTTAGTAAAGTCTCGCGGATCGGTACGGAGACGTTTGTATTTATCCTCAAGAGGCTGCAGAACCTTTAGGAAAACTTCACATTCTTGAAATTCTTATCGTGCGAGTTGTTGATCTGAGTACTAAACTTCTGTTGTTCCATTCTCTCACAGATGGTGAGGACACGCGCTACCGGACATGATGGACGACCACCAATGCCACTAGCCACGGCCACCAGAGGCCGAGGATGCGATCGTGGTCGTGGTAGAGGCAGAGCAGTGAGGGCAGCACCAGCAGATTCACCAGCTGCCCTAATTCAGGACCAGGTCCCAGCTGTGGACCCTCCAACAGCACCAGCTCAGGCACCAGCTGTGCCTATTGTGATTCCGGGTCTTCAGGAGGCCTTGGCTCAGATCTTATCAGTTTGCACTGGCCTAGCTCAGGCGGTTTCAGCTACTACAGCCGCAGCTACTTCACAGGCCGGGAGAGGCAGTCAGACTCCCGCCGCCTGCACACCTGAGCAGGTCGTTTAGGGACTTCAGACGCCGGGGGCACATCCAGCCCAGCCGGTCGCAGCTGCTCAGGACTATGTAGTTCCTGTCATGCCAGAGGATGAGCAGTGTAGGTTGGAGAAATTTGAGAGACTTCAGCCTCCGAACTTCAGCGGAGCAGAGGGCGAGGATGCCCAGGGCTTTCTAGACAAGTGTCAGAGGATGCTTCGTACAGCCGGTATCTTGGAGACCAGTGGGGTCGCTTTCACTACTTATCAGTTTTCAGGACCTGCTTTTTCTTGGTGGGAGGATTTTGAGAGGCGTAGGCCTGTTGGTGCAGCACCCTTATCCTGGCAGCAGTTCTCCGTTCTCTTTCTGGAAAAGTATGTACCGCAGTCTCGCAGAGAGGAGCTGCGCAGACAGTTTGAGTGGTTGCGTCAGGGAGACATGACCGTGTTATAGTATGAGTTGAGATTCTCTGAGTTGGCTCGTCATGCCATTTGGTTGGTCCCAACAGATCGAGAGAGGATCAGGAGGTTTGTCGATGGTCTTACTTATCAGCTCCGTATCCTTATGACCAGGGAGAGGGTGACTGGTGCTACATTCGAGGAGGTTGTGGATATTGCCAGGGAGATTGAGTCTGTCCGTCGCCAGGAGCGAGAGGAGAGGGAGGCCAAGAGGCCTCGAGGATCTGGTAGCTACAGTGGTGGTCCTTCGAAGGGCCAGTTCCAGCACGGCAGAGGCCGATAGTTTCGTCAGGGTCATTCTGATCGCTCAGGTTATCGAGGAGCATCGTCGGGTCATGGTTCCCACAGTTCACACCAGGGCCATTCTTCACTTAGTGCCCTCCCAACTCAGAGCTCATCCCGTGCTCCATCTGTTCAGGGCTCTTCTACGCCGAGTGCATCTGCTGGTCACTCCGGTGCGAGGGGTTCCCATCAGTCCCCTTCTCCAGCACCTAGGATTTGTTACGAGTGTGGCGAGATGGGCCACATGTGGAGGCAGTGCCCCCGCCGTATTGCTAGTTCATCCCAGCAGAGGGGTCAGTCATCAGCTTCAGCGCCAGTTGCTCCACCACCACCCGCCCATCCAGCTAGGGGTGGGGATCAGTCGGCCAAGGGTCGCCCCAGAGGGGGAGGTCGATCAGGGGGTGGCCAGGCCCGTTTCTATGCTCTTCCAGGCAGACCCGATGCCATTGCTTTTGATGCTGACATTACAGGTATTATTTCAGTCTGCCATGGAGATGCCTCTGTACTATTTGATCCCGGTTCTACCTATTCTTATGTGTCATCATACTTTGCTCACTATTTGGGTACTCCTCGTGAGTTTCTTGCTTTACCTGTTCATGTATCTACCCCGGTGGGTGATACTGTTATTGTAGACTTTGTGTACCGGTCGTGTTTGGTGACTATTGGGGGTCTGGAGACCCGAGTCAATCTTTTATTATTGAGTATGGTGGATTTCGATGCCATTCTGGGCATGGATTGGCTATCTCCGTGCCGCGTTATTCTAGATTGTCATGCCAAGACAGTCACATTGGCTATACCGGGTGTGCCACGGATCGAGTGGCGTGGCGTGACTGATTATGTTCCTAGTAGAGTGATCTCTTTCTTAAAGGCCCAGCGTATGGTTGGCAAGGGTTGTTTATCGTATCTTGCCTTTGTGAGGTATGTTGGAGCTGAGACTCCCAGTATTGATTCTGTCCCAGTTGTAAGGGATTTCCCTGATGTATTTCCTGCAGACCTGCCGGGCATGCCCCCGGACAGGGATATTGATTTTAGTATTGACCTGTTACCGGGCACTCAGCCCATTTCTATTCTGCCGTATCGTATGGCACTAGCGGAGTTGAAGGAGTTAAAGGAGCAGCTTCAGGAACTCCTTGATAAGGGGTTCATTCGGCCTAGTGTGTCACCTTGGGGTGCGCCAGTTCTGTTTATGAAGAAAAAGGATGGCACTATGAGAATATACATTGATTATAGGCAATTGAACAAGGTGATAGTTAAGAACAAGTATCCTTTGCCTCGCATCGATGATTTATTCGACCACCTTCAGGGAGCGAGGGTATTCTCCAAGATTGATCTCCGTTCGGGTTATCACCAGTTGAAGATCAGGGATTCGGACATTCTGAAGACGGCCTTCAGGACCATATATGGTCATTATGAGTTCCTGGTTATGTCTTTTGGGCTGACCAATGCCCCAGCAGCGTTCATGCATCTGATGAACAGCGTGTTCCGGCCTTATCTTGATTCATTTGTTATAATTTTCATTGATGATATCCTGGTATATTCGCGTAGTCAGGAGGAGCACGCGGAGCATTTGAGGGTTGTGTTGCAGAGATTGAGGGAGGAGAAGCTTTATGCAAAGTTCTCCAAGTGTGAGTTTTGGCTCATTTTAGTGGCATTCTTGGGACACGTGGTGTCCAGTGAGGGTATTCAGGTGGATCCAAAGAAGATAGAGGCAGTGCAAAGTTGGCCCAGACCGTCCTCAGCCACAGAGATTCGTAGTTTTCTTGGTTTGGCAGGCTATTATCGCCGGTTTGTTCAGGGATTCTCATCTATAGCATCGCCCTTGACCAAGTTGATTCAGAAGGGTGCTTCATTTGTATGGTCGGACAAGTGTGAGGAGAGCTTTCAGAAGCTCAAGACAGCTTTGACCACAGCTCCAGTGTTGGTTTTGCCATCAGCTTCAGGTTCATATACCGTATATTGTGATGCTTCGAGAGTAGGGATTGGTTGTGTGTTGATGCAGGAGGGTAGGGTTATTGCTTATGCTTCTCGACAGTTGAAGCCCCATGAGAAGAACTACCCCGTTCATGATTTGGAGTTGGCTGCCATAGTTCACGCGTTGAAGATTTGGAGGCATTACTTGTATGGCGTATCTTGTGAGGTATTCACTGATCATCGCAGTCTTCAGCATTTGTTCAAGCAAAAGGACCTTAATTTGAGGCAGCGGAGATGGTTGGAATTGCTTAAGGATTATGATATCACTATATTGTACCATCCGGGGAAGGCCAATGTGGTGGCTGATGCTTTGAGACGAAAGGCAGTGAGTATGGGGAGTTTGGCATATATTCCAGTTGGGGAGAGACCTCTTGCGGTTGATGTTCAGGCCCTGGCCAATCGGTTCGTGAGGTTGGATATTTCGGAGCCCAGACGGGTATTGGCTTGTGTGATTTCTCAGTCTTCCCTATATGAACGCATCAGAGAGCGCCAGTATGATGATCCACACTTGCTTGTTCTTAGGGATAGAGTTCAGCGTGATGATGCCAGAGATGTGTCTATTGGAGATGATGAGGTATTGATGATGCAGGGCTGGATTTCTGTGCCCAATGTGGATGGGCTTCGGGAGTTGATTCTGGAGGAGGCCCATAGCTCGCGGTATTCTATTCATCCAGGAGCCGCGAAGATGTATCAGGATCTGAGACAGCATTACTGGTGGCGGAGAATGAAGAGAGATATTGTGGGATTTGTAGCTCGGTGTCTCAATTGTCAGCGGGTGAAATATGAGCATCAGAGACCGGGTGGCTTGCTTCAGAGGATGGATATTCCAGAGTGGAAGTAGGAGTGGATCACTATGGACTTTGTAGTTGGGCTCCCTCGGACTTTGAAGAAGTTCGATGCTATTTGGGTGATTGTGGATAGGCTAACCAAGTCCGCGCACTTCATTCCTATCTGTACTACTTATTCTTCAGAGCGGTTGGCAGAAATATATATTCGGGAGATTGTTCGGTTGCATGGTGTCCCAGTTTCTATCATGTCAGATCGGGGCACTTAGTTTACTTCCCAGTTTTGGAAGTCTGTTCAGCGAGAGTTGGGTACTCAGGTGCAGTTGAGCACAGCTTTTCACCCTCAGACGGACGGGCAGTCCGAGCGCACTATTCAGATATTAGAGGATATGCTACGTGCTTATGTTATTAATTTAAGAGGGTCATAGGATCAGTTTCTACCGCTTGCAGAGTTTGCTTACAACAACAGCTACCAGTCGAGTATCCAAATGGCTCCATATGAGGCTTTGTACGGGAGGCGGTGTAGATCTCCAGTTGGTTGGTTCGAGCCCGGTGAGGCTAGGCTTTTGGGACAGATTTGGTTCAGGATGCTTTAGATAAAGTGAAGGTAATTCAGGAGAGACTTCGTACAGCGCAGTCGAGGCAAAAGAGTTATGCTAACAGGAAGGTTCGAGATGTATCCTACATGGTTGGTGAGAAGGTCCTGTTGAAGGTTTCGCCCACGAAGGGTGTTATGAGATTCGGAAAGAAAGGGAAGTTGAGTCCGCGGTTCATTGGGCCTTTTGAGGTACTTCAGAGGATTGGGGAGGTGGCTTATGAGCTTGCCTTGCCACCCAGCTTATCGAGTGTGCATCCGTTTTTCCATGTTTCTATGCTCGGTAAGTATATTGGAGATCTGTCTCATGTTCTGGATTTGAGCACGGTTCAGTTGGAGGGTGATTTGACTTATGATGTAGAGCCATCAGCTATTTTGGAGCGTCAGGTTCGGAAGTTGAGATCAAAAGATATAGCTTCAGTGAAAGTGCAGCGGAGAGGTCGGCCCGTGGAGGAGGCTACCTGGGAGACCGAGCGGGAGATGTGGAGCAGATATCCTCACCTGTTTGAGGCTTCAGGTATGTTTCTTGACTCGTTCGAGGACGCACGTTTATTTAAGTTGGGGAGGATGTGACGACCCGGCCGGTCATCTCATTAGTTACCACTCCATTTCTCCCATTTCTGCTTCTTTATGTATTGTTTATCCGTGTTTCGAGGCATCGGGTTGGTTGGATTGAATCCGTAATGGTTTTAATGAAGTTTAAGACACTTAGTCTCTTTTAAGAAGGTTTGAGTTGGAAAAGTCAAACGGATGTTGACTTATGGGTTAGAGGGCTCGAATATGAGTTCCGATGGTTCGGTAAGCTTCGGGAGGTGATTTATGACTTAGGAGTGTGATCGGAATGGGTTTTGGAGGTCCGGAGTAGATTTAGGCTTGAATTGGCGAAGTTGAGATTTTGGCGATTTCCGGTTGGTGGGCGAGATTTTGATATAGGGGTCGGAATGGAATTCCGAGAGTTGCAGTAGCTTTATTATGTGATTTGGGATGTGCGTGCAAAATTTCAGGTCATTCGGACGTGGTTTGGTTGGATTTTTTATCAAAAGCGTATTTCGGAAGATTTTAGAAACTTAGGCTTGAACTCGATATGATTTGGTATATTTGATGTTGTTTGAGGTGTTTTGATGATTGGAACAAGTTTGAATAAGGTGTTGGGTTATGTTTGTGCTTTTGGTTGAGGTCCCGGGGGCCTCGGGGTGAATTCGGATGGTTAACAGAGAGATTGGTGAATTGTTGCAGGAGCTGATATTACTGTTGCTTGTGTTTTCGCACCTGCGGTTTGGGGACCGTAGGTGCGGTGTCGCACGTGCGGAAGTGAAGGCGCAGATAAGGTCTTAGGAGTTGGGGTCAGGAACCGCAGATGCGGTATGGGAACCGCACCTGCGGAGTCGCAGACGCGACAAAAGGACCACAGATGCGTTCTGGGCCAGTTTAATGAATTTCTGCAGAAGCGGATGGATTGACCGCATATGCGGTACCGCAGAAACAGGCTTTGGACCGCAGATGTGGAAAAGCCTGGACAGAATGTTTTAAGTTGTCTTGTCCGCGATTTTGGGTCTATTTTCACCCATAGTTGATCATTTTGAGAGCTTTTTGAAGGAGATTAAAGAGGGATTCAAGGGGAAACGATTTGAGGTAAGATTTTTGGACTTAAAACTCGATTCTACTGTGAAATCTACCTAGTAAATCATGGAAACTTAAGTTAAAAATGAAAGAACTAGGGCTTGGAATTTTGGACTTTTTAATTTGGGATTTGAAGGGTCATTTGTGGACGGATTTTGATGTTTTTGGTATGTATGAACTCGTGGGGAGATAAGGAAACTATTGGGGTAAAAATTTCTAAGTTTCGAGAAGTGGGCCCGGGGCTCGGGTATTGCTAATCTCAGGATTTTTGGTAATTTTCGATTGTTTTTGCTTGGGCTTTGTTCCCTTAGCATATTGTGACGTATTAATTCTGATTTTTGGATAGATTCGACGCACATGGAGGCCAATTCGAAGGGCAAAGGCGTCGCGAGCTAGGAATTTAGCCGGTTCGAGGTGAGTAATGCTTGTAAATGATGTTTTGAGGGTTTGAAACCCCGGATTGTGCATCGTAGTACTATATTGAGGTGAGGCACACGCCCAATGGCGAGCGTGGGGTCGTGTACTATTAGGGATTTGGACTTGGTCTGTCCCGATTGATGATTTTACCGCGTATTTGATTTAAAACTATTTGTTATCATCGTTTATTGGGCTAATTGCCATATTTGTGCTTCGTGCTAACTACTTGAATCCTTCGGGGCTTTTATTTGATATTTTCTTACTGTTTTGACTTATTATTTAAACTCAGTCATATTAAATTCCACAGTTTTACTACTCAGCCGTTTTTACTCAGTTTGAGATTTAAATGATATTTAAATGATGTTTGGGCTGAGAAACATTGTTTTACTATTGACCGAGGGGCTTGTGATGATTTTGATTGAGTAAGTCCGAGGGCCTACATTGTGAGGAGATACTGATACTGATCGGTGTTACTGTGCCCGAGGGGCGAACTTTTATTTGTTTACTTTATCATAATTATCTATCCACTGCCTGTTTACTAGTTTAAAGAGCATTTTTCCTGATCATTACTGGTTTTCCTGATTATAAATAATTTTACTGCTTCATTATAGACTGTCTTGTGCTTTACGTGTTTTCTTACTTTCAATCATTATTTATATTCATTACTCACTGAGTTGGAGTACTCACTTTACTCCCTGCACCCTGTGTGCAGATTCAGGCGTAGCTGGTTCCGCTCCGGAGTGTTGATTTCCTCCAATTCCAGGCGGGCTTTTTCGGAGATTACGAGGCTGTTGTTGGCGTCCGCAGCCCCGTGTCTCTACTCTTCTATCATCTCGGTTTCCTACAAACACTTGTAGTAGTTTATGACTTTAGTAGACTGTACTGTGATTCGTAGATGCTCTTGACTTGTGACACCCCGGTTAGGGTTGTGTTGGGTTGGATTTCCGCATTATTCTTGATATTTCCGCTACTTAGAATTATTAAATCATGTTTAGACTATTTTGTGTTGTTTAACTGCTTTAAAAGATGAATTGGATTAAACTGGCTGGCCTTGTCTTCACGAGAGGCGCCATCACGACCGGGTTCGGGGTTAGGGTCGTGACACATATTCATGTAACCACATTGTAATATTCATTATCTTTATTTCTCTCAAACCTCCCTATGAGGTAAGTTGTAGTATTTATTCAACCATGCATAAATACATTCTTGTGCATAATTTGTATCACATATATATTTTCACACTTACTACAGGAATGAATCTGCATTTACAATGCTTATCACAAGTCGCATTCTTTCAAAAAATGGACTATAATCGTCTGAGCGTGCCATATATTTACAGACCATATTGATACACAATTCCTTCATCTTTAAAGGGTTATTTTGAAAACACTTATTGTTCTCCTTTTATAATTACCATAATGATGACTATTATTATTTTGGTCTTTGGAACGACCACGTTCATTAGTCAATCACTTGTCTTCATTTAGATTTATTATGTACCGCTATCACATTCACTTCAAGAATGGAGCAAATCAAGTGGGACAAGCTTCATGCTTTTTCATAAAAAATACATTATTTTTTATTAGTCATCATTAGATCATCAATATGGTGCATTAGGACTCAAACCAATGCATTACCCATATAAAAACATGCTAGGCCATAATCAATTGGGACTCAAATTCAACTCTTATCATCATAGTGCATCAGGACTTGAACCCGATGTCTTACCCTTATGGTGCACTAGGACTTGAACCCACTGTCTTAAAACCTCTTTCAAAATATTGCTATCTCAGAGCAAATTCGAGATACATTACATTCACTTTAGAAAATACATGTGTAAATTGTAAATCTATAACGTTGCAATCTTCTATACCTGCACTTATTATGTTAGTTGAAAGTACAAGAATAATTTAAAAATCATATACTGGTAGTACAAGTAATGCTCTTATGTTCTAGAGGAGAAATTGCTCCTGAATATTTTTTTTTAATTTCGTCGGGAAAAGGAAAACTTAGCATTGTTTCTCAATCAGAATGCATGTTGTGCTAAATCACATTAACAATTATACATCTAACATAATATATAGCTTGCATATAACTCATATATTTGGTTACTGACACCATTTCTTAAAATGAGAAGGGATTGCTTTTATGTAAGAACAATCGTACTTAAAAATGATCTAATTTGATTTATAATTTATTACATGTTTATGCGAAAGTGACATTATTACATGATTCAAAATATAATATTTTTGGGATGTAATTTTAGTCCAAAATCTCATGAATTTGAAGCAAGTAGAGATAAACACTAACCAACACATAATAAGATGATACTACAAAATTAAGTCTAGAAAATGTCATCACCAAATTGGTACTGGCTTGAGATGCAATAGTAGTAATTATGCTAGTGCAATATAAAAGTTTACCTTTCTCATCTTTATGCATATAAAACTAAATTAATGACAATAGTATCATCTTCCATGATTACCACAAGATCTCAGACGAGATGTAATCCAAAGTTTTCCTTGGCAAAAGAAGTTGTAGCTCTCGTGGAGAGCGTTTATCCCTTTTAGGAAGTCTGAGAGAAAATAGCAATTCGTGCTGATAACGTGTTACGAAACTTAGCTCAAAGTAATAATATAAAACAAGACAATAGACAAGAATGTAGGGAGCAAGAGAGAAGAGATTCTTATTTCTTGCACGTATTCAAGTATATACAATGTGGTGCCAAAACCCTCTATTTATAGGATTACATAGAGGCATACAAAAGAATTCCATAAACATGACATTAAACATTTAAGATCATGGAGGAAGAACATGGGGAAGTTATGGAGGTGTGGGAGTTACAACTATAATGGTGAGAAGTAGTGAGAGTTATCTACATAATGGAGAAGAGTAGTGGGAGTAATTTCTTTAGGAATTATAGACATCCACTAATATAATTATAATATTTCATAACACTTTAAGATTTTATATAGAATTTTCTTTAAAAATGTCTAGAAATATTTAAGATTCTCTTACAGGATATAATATTTAATAGAATATGAAGTGCTCCATATTTATTAACCTTAAATAATAGGTTGTATGATCACTTTCTTATCAAGTGTTACTGAAATGCATCAACCTCTTTGTTTTTCCATATATTCATATGTCAAGATCAATTAAATTCTTATATCTTTTTCGAATTTGAAGTGGTTATTATTATTTAGGTATCATATAGATTTTTATGTTTAATTTTTAGCCTCCCTACCCCAGGAGGGTAGGGATATGGTCTGCTTACGCTCTACCCTTTCCAGACCCTACTATTGGGGTTCTACTGGGTTGTTGTGTACATCAACGAAAAATTACTGTCAGACGACTAAAAAAATAACTATCATGTGTACCAAAGTCTCCCATAAGAATATTTTAATAGATAATATGTTTGTCAATTTTTAAATTTTTACCAAATATATGTTTACTAATAAAAAAATTAACAAAGTAAGATTAAAGTAATATTTAAGTAACAAAAAACCAAAAAAATCCAATAAAACCGAACCAATCCAAATCGTTGTAGTTGGTTTAGTTCGGTTTTGATAAAAACCGAACCAACCCGGTCCATATACATCCCTAGTTTCCATATATGATAGTAGCAGCAATTTTGCATCTATACAATTTTGCCATCATGTTTCTGCCTTTATGTTAAGCTCTAGTGCAACAATTAGTCATTGTAGTTTTCATTATGACAAAATAGAACACTCAATTTAAAGAAAGACTTTTCCTATTAAATATACAGAAGATATGGGATATGAGAGATTGTCTCAGTTAAAACATGTGACTACTCAACAAAGGTGTGAATGCCCAGGTCCATAGCCTTAGCCCTTAGGAAAGCCACTTGTTGCCTCACCTTCTTGTAGATGTTCAATGAGACTCATGGCAGTGTCCCTCGTTAACCTTCTTTGTGTCAAAAAAAGGTAATGTGGGAACAATGAGAGTTAGCTTACCTTGTCATACAAGATCGATACACGGAACTCATGTTCGTAAGTGTGTAGTAATTTTCGTATACAGTTACAGTCAAATCTCCCTATAACAACCTCATTTGTTCCAGATTTTTTTGGCTGGTATAGCGAAGTGCTGTTATAGAGAACGTATATTATAACATAGCATAAAATTTGGTTCCATAAAAACTTGGCTTTTTATAGTGAATGATTGTTATACAGTGATGTTGTTATAGAGAAGTCTGACTATATATGTTATTTGTTAAACTATATGTGCACTCGAGAAAGAGATCGCACATTTTCATGCTCCATCACTCTCATCCCCTCACCCATTACTTAAGAACTTCTCCCCACTGCATTGAGCTAGGGGGGCGGAGAGTAGGGGTACCCTAGAAACAAACAAAAAACGACACCAGTCCAAGATGATGACTTGATATTCTAAACTATAATGTAAAGGAGGTAGATCTAAGGTAAAAACATATACTAATAACCAAGGATAACAAATATTTTTTACAAACAAATATTCAATAAGTGACTGACCTGATATTCGAAAGAAGAAACCACTTCCGCACTTCAAGAAAGATCTTCAAATACTTCCCTTCAAACCAAAACAAATCAACTTGGAGAAATTAAGAGCAGAAGCAACATTGGATAAAGAAATGAATAAATCAGTAATCAAATGATACCTTTTTTATAGGGAAAAAAAAATAATCAAATCATACCTTGTATATCCAATATGAACTTTTCCATTGCAAAACTCCAAGATGAGTACAATTTGCTTCTCAGAAGACCACAAATGGAAAAGCCAATTATATATGTAAGGTACCGCCTTAAGAAATCACTAGCAAGCTATGTTGCTCCGACTCTCCGAAAATGTTGCCGGATACGTGTCGGATCTTCCAAAAGTAGTGTATTTTTGGAGGATCCGACACGGGTGCGACAGCATTTTGGAGAGTCCGCGCAACATAGCTAGCAAGCTACTTTAAGAGGTCAAACACCCTGCTATAGTGTTGTTATAGGGAGTTGGAAATTCCAGGGACAGAGATGACACATAAAGTGAAACTTTACAGCAATATGATAATACTGTCAACTACTTATATGATCCGGTAACCAGGCATCTAAAACAGCCCCATGAAATTGACACCATTCTGAGTTTTCAAATGTATTGCCTTGGCCTGCTACCTTTTTGGAGTCAATAAACTGTAAACTTTTATAAAATGCCAAAGGTTCTTCAATCACACTCCACGATGTTATATTTGAATCAAAACCAAGTAAGGAATTTAAGACAACAGTTCAGGTCATGTAAAAGAAAATCACACACATTCTTCAAACAAACACGTATTTGATGGGGTGTAGAAAATATAAATAGATAGGATTAAATGGGGCTTCCTGGAGCCAGCTACATAAAGGATCCTGCAGCTAGCTTATCACTAATGGATGGTATGCCGGAGATATACTGTCTTTAAGAGAAAGAAGAACAAACTAAAATTCCAATGGATTTACAGGACTGAGATCCCTTTTCGAAACATAGAACTAGAAGCCCCTCAACTAGAATGACAAAGAGGACGGCTAGCTTTTAAGTCCAGGAACAAGCATCAGCCGACATACAGATGCTAGCTTTGAAGTCCATACAATAGGATTAGCCAACATACAAATGCTATATTTGAAATCCATGCAAGAACATTAGCCAATATTGAGAGAAACATTAAATAAGCAGTTTGTACCGTTAATATAGCACGAAACACATTATTCTGAAGTGGTGTTCCTTCTGCCTTAAAAAAAAGGAAAATTCGATGAACACACTAGTTCCTCAATGATAGAGCTATGTTTGATTAGTGTGTTAGAAACATCAGCAGATAAAACTAATGAGGGCTTCCTAGAACCAGCTCGGACCCTGCAACAAGCATATCACTTTTAGACAGTAAGCAAGACATACAGTCATTAAGAGAAAGGACAAACTAAAACCCAAGAGAGTTACAGGATTGATCTCTTTTCAAAATATACAATCAGAAACCATCAACCAAGTTTACAAGGATAACTGCAAGCTTAGAATACATGCAAGAGCATTAGCCAACATTGGGCAAAGCAGTAATTTGCAGTTTGCACAGTTAATATCATAAAAAGACCTGATTCTGAGGTGGTTTTCTTTCTTCCCTAAGAAATGTAAACTTTGATGCACACTCCCTGATACAGCTAACTTTCGCAACAGCAATAGCCTAAACATTTTCAGCAAGCATTTCCTTTCGCTTCAACTCCAATGCCATACATTCATTATCAAGTTTAATCCTCTCATTTTCCATTCTCATCATTTCCAATTCAATGTCCTTTTTCCTGCTAAATCTTTTCCAATTGAAACGCTCTTTCTCCAATTCCAACATTTGCGCCTGAATTTGTATCTTCTGTTCTTCTAGCTGAAACGAACGATGATCCATCCACTGTTTCTGCGGAATATCAGCTTTGTTGCATCCGGAAAACATTTGATTGGCATCAGTGTTTGCCTTCTGAGGTTGAGATCTGAAAGTCCTATTACCATCTAGAGTAGTCAAGGAATTACCAGAAGTAACAATTTCATGACCCTGGCATTGTTTTATCCTCTTTGAAAAACCTCCTGACATCCCATGTAACCTGTGATCCCTAGGCAAGCTATGATTCTCCTCATACTCATCTTGGTCCTCCACCAAGTCAGTTTCATGATCATCTTCATCATTGTCATCTTGCAGGTGCTTCCTAACATCATTGTCATCATGCTCCTCTCTACTTGTAAGAGCCAAACGTAATGAACGCTGCAGTTCAAGATCTGGGGGCAGATGTAAGCGGTTCCCATTATGGTAGGAACACATCTCTTCATAATGCAGATGCTTTGAATTTAAGATTTTCCTAACTTCCTCCTTTCCTTTCTCTGATACGTGATCCAGCACATCCAAAAGAGCAGGATTTTCAACTACCTCACAGGAAGTTCCTCTGCCAAGGATCTCATTGAGTCTTTTGTACCTCTTGTTTAGGTCATTGAATTTATCCTCGCACTGTTGAGGTGAAACAAAATGACCCCTTTCAGCCATGACTTTTGACACTGACTTCCATTTCCCTTTCTTATGCAAATTAGAGCATTTTCTTCTTCCACCATACTCTGCAGCAGTCTCTTCGCCTATGTAAGAAACAGCAGTTATCAACAGCCTCACCATCTGATCGGTCCATTTCACACGCTGCCATGGGGTTGCCTTTTTTCCCCTATTAAGGTCATTGAGACCATCAGCAGCATCTTCAGTAAAACTTGGTTCATCTTCATCACTAGCAGACTTACCCCGATCAGCCAAAGAAATATTCTGGTTACAGTCCTGCTGCATACTACCTATAGTGAGGGGGAAATTTGCATTAATTGCCCCTTGTTTCGAATGAGACTGATAATGTTGAAGCTGTTGATGATTAGCTCTCATGGAGCCTTGCAAATCAAAACAACTATTCCCTGGCATCATATTTCCTGATCATAAATTAATTGCTTTCCATTACTTAAAAGTAATAATTAAATACAAAATTCAGAACTGGAATTAACATACAAAACCCTTTCCCAAAAATCCTTCAAGACAAACAAAAGTACCAAATCATGAACGATATCACCTATGCAAACTAACGCCTTCACATACAGGCAAAAAGAAAAGAGATACGAAACTGAAGAATGAAGATCTGTTAAAAGTGAACAACTTACAAAATGCTGACGATCTGTTGAGCCCTATTACAACTTCCACCACTTCAAACCAAATTCAGAGCCTTTTTCAGTACTGCGAGAAAAGACAAGAAAGGTACACTTGTAGGGAGTTTTTACCATAACAGCCAATTCCGGGTTTTCTAGATTCAACGTATCGAGGATCTACGGGCCCCCTTTCGCCATCTTTTCCGTGACACACACACGTAGCTGAATAAGCACCTCCGCCAGTTAGGTATTTTTTTTTTTTTTTTTTTTTTTTTTTTTAAAATAAGTTAAAGAGCTAATGCCGGCGAACTAAAGAATAACATCGTCATTAGGGGTGGGCATATATCCGGTAAAACCCATAACCCGAACCGTTAATTACTTATTGAGTTATCGGTATTGGGTTATTGGGTTAACGGTTAGGTAATGGATAAAAAAAAATTTTATTGGGTTATCGGTTCGGGCTCGGTTTAGCAATTCTATTATTGGGTAAACCGATAACCCAATAAGGGTTTACTAATTTACTAGTTTACCCTTAAGTATATACTAGTAATACTAGGGTTTCATATACTAATTTTCTCTTTCTTAGTTCTTTCTCCGCCAGTCCGCCTCACTCCCTGTCACCCTCAGTCCTCACCCTCAGACCTCACCAGTTCTCCGCTAGTCCGCCACCGGCCACACGGCTCAAGCCCTCACCAATTCTCCGCCTCATGACTCACGCGGTCACACTCCCACGGCTGAGCCCGTCAAGACTCAGTTTTCTATTATCTTTTTCCGGCAGAGCATTGCACTAAGGTCAGTGTTTCATATCCCATTTCTGAATTCGTCTTAGTTTGGTATCTTAGAAATTAATTTTTGCATATTTTCCTTTTTTATGAAGCTCGAAAAATGGTTTCCCTAAAATGTGACAGAATTAACCCACAGTGACACAAAAGCATTTTGGCTGATTAGGAGACGTTTGAGCTAGTTTTTAATTTATACTACATTGATTGTTTGGTTTCTTGAAGACATATTTTGAAGACTCACAAATCCTGTTCGAAAGGGATAAATATTTGGTTTCTGGATTCAACATTAGGGTCCAGTTACTGAAACTAGGAATGCTAAGCCTCAAATTAGCATTTCCTTATTCCTATGCCAATGACCAAAGTTCATAGCTTCCACATAAATATTTTCTTTTATCATATTTTTCTTTTTTATGTGTAGTTATATGTGTTTCATTTTAAGATTTTAAGCTAAATCTGTAGTTATATGTGTTTCATTTTAAGATTTTGTTGCCTCGCTGCTTGATTTCTTTTAAATCAAACTCACAGTGACACAAAAGCATGGCTGAAAATATCATGATTGATAAGGTGATTGGTGAAAGTGGAGCTTCTAATTCAAATGCAACATCACAATCTCAATCAGTTCATTCGAAAGTAAAGAGACAAAGAAAAGAGAGGTCTGTTGCATGGGAACATTTTGACCAAATTATTGATCCGGAAGGAAATCAAAAGGGTGTTTGTAAACATTGCAAAAGAGAATATTTTGCCGATTCAAAAGATAATGGTACGAAATCACTCCTTACACATATGGCCAATTGTACAAAAATGCCTTTAAATGTTGTAAAAAGTCAATCAAAAATAGGCTTTAAACCTATTCCGGGGGGTAATAAGGGTGATGTAGCTGTTGTTCCTTGGAAATTTGATCAAGAACAATGTAGGAAGGCTTTGTGTTGTATGGTGATCGTTGATGAACTTCCTTTCAGCTTTGTTGAAAAGGAAGGTTTTATGAATTTTATGAAAGTTGCACAACCTTTTTTCGAATTCCTTCACGTAGAACTGTGACTCGGGACTGTTTTGATCTTTTCAATGATGAAAAACGTAAGTTGGTGAAGCTTTTTAAAGATCAGAGAGTTTGCCTTACCACTGATACTTGGACTTCCTTACAACGAATAAATTATATGTGTATTACTGTTCATTGGATTGATAGTGAATGGAAAATGCATAAAAGAATTATCAACTTTTGTCCAATTTCTAGTCATAGGGGTGAAGATATGGCAAATAGTATTGTTAATTGTTTGAAAGAGTGGGGGTTACAAAAGATTTTCACTGTCACAGTTGATAATGCTAGTTCAAATGATGTGATGGTGAAGGAGCTTTCTAAGAAGTTAAATGGAGGACCAATTCCATGAATGGTAAGCACCTTCACGTGAGGTGTATGGCTCATATTATGAATCTTGTTGTTCAGGATGGACACAATGGAAACTTCAATTGGATCTTTTGATTCTTTCTTTGAAGAATTAAAAAGACATAAAGCTGGGATTGGAGGTTTAGATTCTAAATCAGAATTGGAAAAATATCTTACAGAAGAAGTTGAAAATGAAATAGCAGACGGTAATATATTGCTTTGGTGGAAAGTAAACTCACCTAGATTCCCCATTCTTGCTGAGATGGCTCGGGATGTGTTATCTATTCCTATTTCAAGTGTTGCATCTGAATGTGCATTTAGCACTGGAGGGCGTATTCTTGATTCATTTAGGAGTTCATTGACTCCTAAATTGGTGGAAGTTCTAATGTGCCTTCAAGATTGGCTTTGAAGCGAGCCATTACCTGTAAGTGTTGAGGAAGATTTAGATGTTCTCGAGCAACTAGAACAAGGTAGCAATATTTTAATTTGTTTGATTGTATATTATTTTTATAAATAGTTTATTTAATATTTTTGTTGTTTGACTTGTTAATATATATTCTCATAGATTTTGCCAATCTTGGAAACGAACCCTGCGATGATGATGTGTAGAATGTTAGATAGTTGTAAGTTAAAACTTTGGTAAGTTAATTATTCAACTTATATAACACATAGTATGATTACAAATATTACTTGACTTAATATATTTTCTTTTTATGTTTAAGGTGTAACCATGCCTCGACTTTGTGGTCTCAAAGCTATCTCACATGTTTGGAGTCATTATGAAAGGATTGAAGAAGGTGATGATGGATGGTGGAAAGTAAGATGTAGTCATTGTCATCTTGTTTTATGTTATAATGCACGAGAAACTGGTACTAAGTCCTTAATGAGGCATGTTGAGCGTTGTTTGGAGCGCAATTTGGTGAAGCCTATAAGGATTGAGTAGTTGTTGTGTTGTTTACTTNNTGACCAAAGTTCATAGCTTCCACATTAAATATTTTCTTCTATCTATATTTTCCTTTTTTATGTGTAGTTATATGTGTTTCATTTTAAGATTTTAAGCTAAATCTGTAGTTATATGTGTTTCATTTTAAGATTTTGTTGCCTCGCTGCTTGATTTCTTTTAAATCAAACTCACAGTGACACAAAAGCATGGCTGAAAATATCATGATTGATAAGGTGATTGGTGAAAGTGGAGCTTCTAATTCAAATGCGACATCATAATCTCAATCAGTTCAATCGAAAGTAAAGAGACAAAGAAAAAAGAGGTTTGTTGCATCTGAATGTGCATTTAGCACTGGAGGGCGTATTCTTGATTCATTTAGGAGTTCATTGACTCCTAAATTGGTGGAAGTTCTAGTGTGCCTTCAAGATTGGCTTCGAAGTGAGCCATTACTTGTAAGTGTTGAGGAAGATTTAGATGTTCTCGAGCAACTAGAACAAGGTAGCAATATTTTAGTTTGTTTGATTGTATATTATTTTTATATTTATAAATAGTTTATTTAATATTTTTGTTGTTTGACTTATTAATATATATTCTCATAGATTTTGCCAATCTTGGAAACGAACCCTGCGATGATGATGTGTAGAATCTTAGATAGTTGTAAGTTAAAACTTTAGTAAGTTAATTATTCAACTTATATAACACATAGTATAATTACAAATATTACTTGACTTAATATATTTTCTTTTTATGTTTAATAGGTGTAACCATGCCTCGACTTTGTGGTCTCAAAGCTATCTCACATGTTTGGAGTCACTATGAAAGGACTGAAGAAGGTGATGATGGATAGTGGAAAGTAAGATGTAGTCATTGTCATCTTGTTTTATGTTACAATGCACGAGAAACTGGTACTAAGTCCTTAATGAGGCATGTTGAGCGTTGTTTGGAGCGCAATTTGGTGAAGCCTATAAGGATTGAGTAGTTGTTGTGTTGTTTACTTGAATTTGAACTACTAGTATTATGTTTGGACTTTGGACTTGTTAATCTTAAGGTTGCTACTATTTTGTATTGTTATTAATGTGTTTGAACTATTACTTTGGAGTTTGGACATTACTGTGTGTACTAAGAGTCCTTTGAATGGGAAGCTTTACCCTCTTCGTCTGCAGCTTCCTCCCAACAATGCAAATATGGATGTCATTGTTGTACCATCTGGCCTCATCTAAAGGTGAGAATTTTAACTTATCTTGAATTTGTGAAATTTATAATATATGCGTTGAGGATGCCGGTTCCTGTCTCTGTCTACTGTGCTTCGTGTTGGAAAAGGATAAAGTTAAGGGGCTTGAGTGAAAAGTATTATCTTTGAATCTGCATCTTGACAGCTGCTATTATCGTTTAGTTACTGAGTTACATATATGTAAGCCATTCAAGCAACTTGATGAGTTGGGAGATATTGTTTTGTTATAGAGTATGCTAGATTTTGGATTAACCGGGCTGATTAGGCATGTCAACCAGCTTCAAGTAGAACTTTATGCCATTCTTCAACGAGGAATGGAGTAAATACTGAAATAGGTAGTGTTCATACTGCTACACAGTAAATAAATTTTCGTCTCTTTCCATCAATTGCTTGACTTCACCGTTCAGCCTCTGTGAGCTTTGGCAAAGGCCATGGTAATATATATCAGCACTCTTAATTTTAGTTTTACCTTATCGGGTAAATCGATAACCGAATCGATAATGATCAATACCTGATTAACCGATAACCGATAACCAATATCTTATCGGTTTGGTTATCGGGTTATGATATTTGTAAACTGATAACCGATAGGCAAAATCGATAATATTCAAAACCGAATCGAACCGACCGATGCCCACCCCTAATCCTCATGCCTAGGAGTGGGCATTGGGCACTTTGGATCGAATATAAAACTTTTGATTTGGATTTCCGTTTTTTGGATTAAGAAAATGACCATTCAAATTTAATCCAAATAAGCTCGTATAACGATTCGATCGGTCATTTTGAGTTCTAGCATTTTGTTTCATGATTTGCGATTTTGAGCAGCCTGACACGGTCATGATTTGCGACTTTGAGCAGCCTGACACGATTTATTATCACTTATCACTTGAGTGCATGGATGGTTTTGATTTTCGAGTGGTTTGGGATGGATTTGATAGAGTGATTCTCAATTTGGAAGCTTTAAATTGGAAGAATTGACCAAGGGTTGACTTTTTAGTAAACGTCCTCAAATTGATAATTTGATGAATCCTTTGCATGGTGATTCTGAACTCGGGTGTACATTGGGATTTGAATTTGAATGTTCCTAGAAGGTTTTGGCTTTATTTGTCGAAAGTTGGCAATTTAAAAAATTAGAGAGTTTATAGGTTTGACCGGGAGTTGACTTTGGTGTTATCAAACTCCTATTGTGGTTTTGAGACATTTATTAGGTTCATTTAGTTGATTGGAACTTGTGTGCAAAGTTTGGTTGTGATCCGGAATGTCTAACTGTGTTTCGGACGCGTTCGACAAATTTGCAGGTTTAAAAGTTAAAAGAATGATTTTGATCTTCGATTCTTGGTTTTGATGTTATTTATAGTGTTTCGAGCCTGTGGATAAGTTTGGATGATGTGTATTTGGACTTGTTGGTATAATCGGATGGGGTCCCATGGGGTTCGAGTGTGATTCGAGGTAGTTTCGGACCATTGTGCTGATGGTTGGAGTTGCTAGTTTTTAGTAGGTGTCAGTGTGCTTCGCATTCACGGTCAAAGCGATGCATTCACGAAGTGTATGTTTGGTGCTAGGTCGTTGCCCTTTGCGTTAGCGAGGAAGTGTCGCGTCCACATAGTGCTGGTTCTAGGTGTATCATGTTCCTGAGTGGTAGTCGCGTTCGCGAGGAGTTAAAGCATGTATGGGAGATTTTTTCCTCCACGTTTGCGAAGGTGGGGGGGGGGGGGGTCTGTTGGCTATCGCGATCGTGAGGTTGATGCCATGATCGCGAAGTGAATTTGGTCAGTAGCTTTGGTTTGTGCTTTGTGAACGCAAATGAGAGGTCGAGTTAGCGTAAGGTATTGTTGGGCAGTGTATTTGGGATGTTATTTCGGGATTTTGAATAATTTCTCTCACATTTTGAGCTCTACACTTGGAGAGGGGTGATTTTGCTTAGATATTATCATACAAGACTTTGGAGTAAGTAATTTCTACTCATTTTTTGTATAATTTCAAGAATCTACATGAATTATTAACACCCAAAATATAGAATTTTGAGATGGAATTTGGGGTTTTGACTACACTTTAAGTGAGTGTATTTTGGGGATTTGAGAATCGATGTGGACTCAGTTTTGGATCTAATCGTATATTTGGACTCGACAGATTATGGTCATCGAATTCTGGTATTGATTCCAAATTTTGGGCACGCGGGCCTGTGTTGACTTTTTGGAATTCTTCAAAAATCGAAGCTTTATGGATTGAGATCGCTTTCTATAGCACTGTTTAACTTCCTTGGTTGATTATTGGCTTGGATTTACGTGATTGGAGGGCTAGAGCGAGACTTCTATGCAATTTGTGGTTGAAGGCTAGCAGGACGAGGTAAGTATCTTGCCTTATCTTGTTGAGGGAATAACTCTTAAGATATGACATTGTTTGCCTAATTGAAAAGTGTGGGAGGCAACATATATGTGAGGTGACGAGCGTATATACAGGTGTTATGTATGATTTATGATCGGAATAGTTGATGTTTTTGAGTTGCTTTGGGCTAGTTTCGAGCCGTTTGGAGGATGATTTGCGTGGGATGGCATTTTGAGAGTGTTGTTCGGCTTGCTCGACATTTGATTGGGCTTGCTTCAGGTAAGTATCTTATCCAATGCTGGTTGAGGCACTAGTTGTCCGAGTTATTTGTGATATCTACGTGCTATGAGTGCTCATATGTGTGGGGATTGAGCCCATGTGCGAGCACCAGGGTATTTATCCATGCTCGGGTAGTTCTTAGGCTATGATATGCCTAAGCTTTAAGTTGTGATGTTTCTCATCTTTGTAGCCATATTGTGAACTATTTGATCCATGTTTGAGCTTACATAGAGTCTAATTCCCTAAATGTACGTGATATTTGCTATTGTCGTGATAAAATTGACGATTTGAGCTATGATAGTACACTTTGCACATGCATACACCTTAGCATGTCACTTATACCAGTCCAGGATTATGAAATTTGATGTTCTTGATCATGTAGATGTATTCTTGCATATTTTCTTTATGTCTATGGATTGGAATAGTAGCATGTGACCACGTCGTGCGGATTGTGTTCTTATGCCTGTGACCATGTCGGGCGATTATGTTAAGCATGTGACCACGCCAGGCGGATTATGATTATTGGCACGTGAGTTGTCCGTGTAACACCAGAGTTGTCTGTGCGAAGATACTGATATTATGGCACGTGAGGTGTCCGTGCAGCACATGAGTTATCCCTGTGGTTGATATTGATCTTGTGACCACACCAGGCGGATTATTATATTGAGCCTATGACTATGCCGGGCTGATAGTACGTTGAATTGGCCGTTCTTGCGTGTGGATATTGATCCATCCCCTAGGGCCACCCTCTCATATTTCTCTCTTGATGGTGTACACGCGGATTATAAGAAATCTATAGGTTTATGGTTGATGTGAGCTCTAAGAGAGCTAGTTATTGGCTCGGTTACTGAGATTCTGATATGGGCTGGAGAGCCTTGATGTGATTTTTATTGGGATCGGGTTGCGTGCCGCAACAGATTGATATTTAGTTATTGCATATCATAATTATTTATAATTTCCTTGACTATTTACCTGATTTACTTAGATATATTCCTTATATGCTGGATTGTCGATCGAGCAAAACACTTTTAAAAAGAATTGCAAGCACCAAGGTGGTTTTATATGTGTTTTCTTGATTTGACCATATATCTGTTCTATACTTGTTGGACATTTATGAACTTGTACAGGTGACTGGTATGTATCATTTATAATTCTTGATTCTATTACCTCGCTGAGGTTAGTTATGATATTTATTGAGTACTTCTGCACCTCGTGTGAAGATCTTGAAGCTGAGATGCTGTGCATGATGGGAGATGGCATTGAAGATGTACCTGCGTTTCAAATATGGCTACCAGTTGTCCTTGGTAGCTATAGATTTGAATTCTGTTTATGTATATTCCTAACAAATATTTTATTACTTCATACCAGCTTGTAAATCTAAGTCTTAGTGGCTCAGGACTTGTACTACCAGTCCTTGAGTTATTGTATAGAGATTATGTTATTTCACTTATTGATTCATTTTATTTTCATTTGAATTATGTTTACTGTTATTTGGCTTACCTAGCGGGTTGGGTTAGGTGCCATCACGACTACTTAGATTTTGGGTCGTGATAATCCCAATGTTGGTCACAGCCGCGCGTAGAGGAGTTTGCTCGGATCCGACTTGCTCAGGAGACTTGAGGTAGAGCTGCACGACATTCGCAGTTCCTGAGGTCCCCTTCTATCCCGTTTTTACTGTTTATTTTGTTTCAAACAGATGTATTCCATTCAGATCATATTTGTAGTATTCTAGTTGCTCATGCACTTGCACTCTTGATTCTAGGATTAGAGAGATGGCATTACTTATGTCTTTATTACATTTATTTCAGAGTTTATCAGTCATTAATTATTATTATTCTATTTTTAACTTGCTAAAATTGCTTAACTCTTGAGCTAACGTTGACTTGCCTAGCAAGTGGATGTTAGGCACTATCACAGCCCCGTGGTTGAGATTTTGGGCCATGACAATTTATTCTTGTATATGTTTTCTGTGTGATGGACTTGTTTAGTAACACGTGAGTGTTCCGTGTGGGTTGAGTTATTAAGGTACATCAGTTGTCCGTACGGTTGTTATGATCATGGCACGTGGTTGTCCGTGCAGTTATGGCACGTGAGTTGTCCGTGCAGCGTGTGGATAAGGATCCATCCCCATAAGGTCACCCTCTCATGTTTCTCTCTTGATGGTATACACGCAGGTTGTGAGAAACCAACGGGTTTCTGGTTGACGTGGTTTATGGAAAATTGATCCTTGGTTGGACTTTGCATCTGTGCTCTATTTGCAAACTCCTTGGATGTATACATGATTTTACTGCATATCTTCTCTATATGCTAGCTCCGAAATGTATACATGACTTTTATCCATATTTTCTCTATATGATGCTTTAATTGATCAGATGAATCACAGTACATATCTTCTCTATATATGGATCCGTGTGACTTGACTTGTTTAATCATGCATATATTCTCTATATGCAACTGTAGAAGGATTATTTCATATTTCATGGATATCTTTTATATATGCAACTGTGGATGGATTATTTGATATTTTATGCACATCTTCTCCATATGCAAGCTTTGATAGTTTAATGATGTAAGACGCATATCTTCTCTAAGTACACGCAAGCATACGTGGACGTCAAGTAATAAAGAGACTCGAAAGTCAGATGTCGAACCTACATATACTTAGAACAATTGTTAACTAGGCTATTCAAGTCAATCAACTGTCCAAGATAATCAAGAATATTGTTTTATATTAGTCTACTATTGCGAAAATTAAATAAGTAATCAACTAAATTAACAAGAATGCAAAATTTTGTTGTTTGGACTTTAATGAGAGTAGGTGAAGATTCCAGGATTGTAGCCGGTTTATCAATCCTATTGAGTAGTAATTACACATGTTAAGCCGAATTATCTATGGTTTCTAGTTGACTTAATTATTTCTATAAATAATATATTTCCACAATACTACCTGTCTATCAATAATTTATCAGTCCTATATTCCTATGGTATTGAATCTATCATGAACTAAGAAAATACGGTATTCAACTAACCAAGACCGTTAGGTGTATTCCTATCCTAACCGTGAAATCTTTCCCTAGCCACGAGTTAAAAAATAAGCATTCTTTATTTCTACTCTAATCTAAACATATCTTTTCCAAGCATAACATAGATAGAAGGGTGAATTGATAGCTACAATAATTCACAAGTTAACACTAGAATTAAATAAACAACCACGATATGATAATTCGAATTAACAAATATGTAATTAATAAACGCCAATATTCATGTTAACCACAATCCTAGAAATTGAAGTTTAGCTCCACATAGACATAATAGAAAAACAACAAATCATCTAAGAAAACATAAAAATTACTAAGTTTGGCGGAAGAAAGATGGAATCTGATGAGTTCTGGCCTCCATGGCGGCACTATGATCTCCCTTCTTCAAAAGTTGTGTGAAAATTGTGTTTAATGACTACTTATAGGTGTAGGAAAAAGCTTGACAAAATGATTAAGTCCAAGACCAAAAAGGAGACAAAACAGCCTCGGACCCAGACCATCGGCGCGTAGTGGCACATAAGGCACCGAGATTGGGCTGCCTCGTAGTGTGAAACACGGCTGCATTTACTATGATAGATCACGCCTCAAAACGAAATTCATTCGCTATAAATGCAGCGAAATGAGACATCCTTCAAGTGAGATCAATACTCGTTGGGGGCAAGTGCGTAGATAGCCATTCTCACGAATACTATTTAGATATTAATCATATTTATTTTGTCATGAAATTTTAAGATAAATCTTAACTTCAGGACAATTCAGAATATTTTTGTCCTAAAAAATTTAACTGAAAAACTAAAATTCAAAACGCACTAATAATTCTTAAATAATATCCCTTTAGAGCGGCTACCTTATGTCATTTCTACAACTTGTTGATGCAAATTTACTTTTCCTAAGTTGCTTTTGCCTAACTTTTCCTTTCCAGGTAATGTCTTTGTCATTATTTATTTTCACTTCATGCATCTCATCTCATTTCATCCTAAGTGATCATTATTTAACCCATTAAAGAAGACGACTCATATTCCAATTAGTAAGACAAGATGAACTCTTTTGAATGTTCCAATAAGCATTTTTGTCCAATTTCATTATTTTTGCTCCATAATCCCTCGTCTATGTACCTACATTATTCGTTAACACCTAAATAAGTATAAAGCTCAATATTCATGTCACGACCCAAAGTCTATCTAGCCGTTATGTCACCTAACCCAACCCGCTAGGTAAGCCAAATAACAGTCAATACAATTCTAATAAAAAAAATAATAAGGAAACAATAAGAGAAATAACTGAATTCCATACAATAACCCAAGGATTGGTAGTACAAGTCATGAGCCACTAAGACTTAGATTTACAAAGCTGATATGACAATAAATACATCATCTGTTTGGAATATACATAAACAAATTACAAATCTAAAACTACCAAGAACAAGTGGTAGCTATATTCGGGAAGAAGATGCATCTTCAGTGTTAGCTCCCGTCATCCACAACATCTCAGTTCCAAGATCTGCACACAAGCTGCAGAAGTGAAATATGAGTACAACTAACCCCATGTACTCAACAAGTATCATAACCAATATCGGCTAGGTAATAGTGGAAAGAATTATAAATAATACTCGTTAATAACCTGTACAGTTCATAACTCCAACAAGTACAGAACAATAATATGACCAAGTCATGATCACAAAAAAAATTACCTTAGTTCAAGAAATAACTTAACATACTCTGCCCAGTCAACAATTCAGCATATAAAGAAGATATGCAAATAAATCAAGTAAACAATCAAGAAAAATTGCAAGTAAAGATGAAATGCAATAATCACATAGCAATCTATTGCGACGCGCAACCCGTTCCAAGTAGAAATCAAAATACGGCTCTAAGGCCCATATTAGAATCTTAATAACCGAAGCAAACCACTGATCAAACTTCCCAAGGCTCAAATCAACCAGAACCCCATTGGTTTCTCACAATCCGCGTGTACACCATCAAGAAGGAACATGAGAGGGTGACCATAAGGGGATGGATCCATATCCACACGCTGTAAGGACAACTCACCTGTCAATAACAATAATATCTCGGACCATCATGGACAACTCACATGCTACATGGAAAACTCACGTGCTAATAATATCAATCGCATAGACAACTCACGTGTTGTACGAACAACTCACGTGCTGCACGAACAACTCATGTGCTAATAATATCAACCACCTGACTGGTCACAGGCTCAATATCACAATCTGTTCCACGTGGTCATAAGCTCAATATCACAATCTACCGGCGCGATCACAGGCTACTAGATAGTCCAATCCATATCACACAGAAAGCACATATGCAAGAATACATGTACATGAAAATTGGACATCAAATTTCTTACCCATGGACTAGTATAAGTGTGACGACCCGATCAGTCGTCTTGTAAAATTGCGCCCATTTCCCCTTTTGATAATTCACACATGTGTATTTTTATTTTTATGACTTACGGGGTTGATTAGTTTCGTTCCGGGAAAATTTCGGATTGAATTGGACCCTTTGATTCTTGGCTTAGAAGCTTAAGTTGTTTATGTTGACCAATGGTTGAATTTTGTAAAAACGACCCCGGAATGGTGTTTTGAGGACTCCGATATCTTTGTATCATGATTTGTACTTGGGCGTTTGCCCGGAATAGAATTCGGAAGTCTGTAGGTTAATTTGTGTTTTGTCGAAAATTGGCAATTTGAAGTTTAGAAGTTTGACCGTAGGTTAAATTTTAGCTATCGGGTTTATTATTTGGTTTTGGGACTTGGAATACGTCTTTTATGCTATTTCGAACTTGTCTACAAAATTTTGTGTCATTTTGGAGTTGATTTGATTGGATTCGGATGCTTAGTTGTAATTCTAGAAGTTCTTGAACTTTACTTTGAATTTCATGTGTTTTGCTGTCCGATTCGCAGTTCAATGTGTTATTTGTGTGTTTTGATCATGCGAGCGAGTATGTATGACATTTTAAGACTTTTGTGGATGTTTGGTTTGGAGCCTTGAGGGCTCGAATGAGTTTCGGACATGTTTCAGAATGTTTTGGATTGAAAAATAGAATCTGGTGTGCTGATGCCTCTGGTATTGCATTTGCGAACACCAAGGTCGCAATTGCGGCCTTAGAAGGGGGACCTCAGGTGCTGCAAATGTGATACCTGGGTCGCAATTGCAAATAGTGACAGGAGGTTGGATAGTTCGCATTTGCGACAAAAGAGTAGCATTTGCAATGAGGACAGGCTTCGCAAATGCGAAGCCAATGTCGCATTTGCGACCTCCTCATAGGCTGTCAGTGCCCGTATTTGCAAGGGTTTCTTCGTGATTGCAAGGGTTTGCAGTTGAGAACCCATGTCGCAATTGTGACAACTTCAAATGAATAAAAAGTTAGAAAAGTCGGGATTTAGTCTCATTTCTCACATTTTTGAACCCTAGACTCGGTAGGAGGCGATTTGGAGAAGGGATTTTCACCTACAAATATTGGTTAAGTAATTTTAATCAACTTTCAACTATATTTCATTAATATATCTTATATTTAACATCGAAATCATGTAAATCAAAGCAAAAATTTGTGAAATTTTGTCAAGTTTTTGAAAAATATGTATTTGAGTTTTGAGAGTCGATTTGGACTCAGATTTTGAAACTAATCATATATATGGACTCGTGGGGTTATGGATAGTCGGAATCTACCCTTGGACCCGGGTTTTGATTAGGCAAGGTCGGGGTTGACTTTTGTTGACTTTTTGGGGCAAGTGTGAAGATCATAGCTTTATCCATTGTAATTGTTTTCCCTTGCATTGTTTGATGATATTAAGTTAAATTTGGTTAGATTTGAGATGTGTGGAGGCGGATTTTAGGGGAAAAACTATTTTTGAGGGTTGAGTTGTCCTAGTTGAGGTAAGTATGTTGCCTAACTTAGTGTCAGGGAACTACTCCTTAGGATTTGGGATTAATTGTGCTATGTGAAAGCCATGTACACAGGGTGACGAATGGGTACAGGGGTTATATGTAGAACTTGACCGGTTTAGGTGATTTAGACTCTTTTCATGCCTTAATTGAATTGTCATATCATGCTTTAATTCTCACTGTCAATCTACTCATACTTGTGTTAGTCTATCCTTACATGCCTTATTTGACTTTGTTAACACTTGTTCTACATCTTACTTGATACTTTGCTCTTATGCTTTAGTTGAAATTATTTCTTTCCTTATTGTCATGTTACATCCTTAATTGTTTATTACTCTTACTTGAAGTCGTTATTGCGTGAATTATCTTCTTGTTGAGTTATTGGTGTTAAGTTGTGAAAGCCATTTTAACATTGCTGCGAAGTTGTCAATTGTTGAGTTATCTTCCTTGTTGAGCAATTCACATTCATTGTTATTATTGAAATTCTTGAATACATTGTGCTTGAGCCACGGGCTATTTGTTGTGGAAATATTGATATTGTTGATTTTGCAAGTTGTGCTACATGGGAACTTGTGGTACGAGTTGTTATTGTGTTGTGATATTGATGTGCATGCGGTGGTATAAGGATAGGGCTTAATGTGCATGCGGCGGCACAAGGTGAGATTCATGTGCGTGTTGCTAGTAAGGGAATTACTTGAAGCCACGCGGCGTCATAAGTTGAGCTAAAGTGCGTGTAGCTATTTCTGGAAAAATATTTTCAAAACTATCTAATGTTAGGCTTATGCGGTGGTATAAGGAAAGATTGTGATTTAAATTGAAAAATGTGAATACGAGGCGGTACTACGGTTGTGATTCTTATTGTATACGAGGCGGTACCTCGGTTGTGATTCTTGTTGTATACGAGGGGGTCCCTCGGTTGTGATTCTTGTTGTGCATCTCATGTTGAAAAGAGTTATTGGTGGAATACTTCTTGTTGCTTTCATTCTTCCCTGCCTTATCAGTTTCGTCCGTATTTGACTATTGTGGTTCTCTTATTTGCTTTCGTCTTGTTATCTCTATTCTTACAATTCTGTCATTAGTCTACGTTATTAACCTGCTTCGTTATCATTTATTTCTCCACTTTACATCACTTCTCGTTATTATATTTTTGTTCTATTTATTATGTCCTAATCGGTGTCTTGACCTGGCCTCGTCACTACTCTACTGAGGTTAGACTTGATACTTACTGGGTACCATTGTGGTGTACTCATACTATACTTTTGCACATCTTATTATGCAGATCCAGGTATGTTTGCCCGTGCTAGAGGTTAGTGATTGACTTGTTAGCTGCCTTTTGGAGACTTCAAGGTATACCTGCTCGGCATCCGCAGGCCTCAGATTCACCTTCCATATCTTTTCATTTGTTGTTTTCTTATTTAGACAGTGTTGTAGTAGACATTCTAGATTATTCAATAGAGCATATGACCAGTTCCACCGGTTTTGGGAGAAGTGTTGTTGAGATCCTATTTTTCGGAGGTTATATGAGTTTATCAGTATTACTTTAGTATTCCTGTTTGATTATTTTTGATAAGTTATTATTAAATGTTAGGCTTAGATACTAGGTGCCATCACGACATCCTAAGGTGGGAAATCGGGATCGTGACAAGTTGGTATCAGAGCACTAGGTTCATAGGTGTTACGAGTCATAAGCAGGTTTAGTAGAGTCTTGCGGATCGGTATGGAGACGTCTGTACTTATCTTCAAGAGGCTACGGAACTATTAGGAAACTTCCACTTCTTTGATTCCTTATCGTGCGAATTGGTTGACTTTAAAATCTAAATCTTTGACTTTCTATTCTCTCGGAGATGGTGAGGACATGCACTGCTGGATCCGATGATCAGACACCCGCATCCCCTGCTAGAGCCGTGGGAGGATGGAGCCGGGGCAGAGGCTGAGGAGGGGCATACGGTGCAACTAGGGCACCTGCCCGAGCTGCGACAGAGGAGCCACCAGTAGCTTCAGTTGGGGGGCAGGCACCCGAGGCACCTGTTGCCACCCCTGTACTTCGGGAGACCCTTGCATAGTTGTTGAGCATGTTTGGTACTTTAGCTTAGGCGGGGTTGATTCCACTTGCACTAGCCACATCTCAGGCTGGGGGAGGAGCTAAGACTCCCGCAGCATGTACTCCAGAGCAGCAGTTCAATGTTGATCAGGTCCTAGAGGCTATGCGAGTCGTCCAGTTCATTCAGCACTTTCAGATTCTAGTGGTGTTTCGACTATCCCGAGGTCTCAGGTTGCACACTTTGCTCAGCCACTTTCTAGTGCACCTCCTACACGGGGTGCCTTCAGCGGTCAGTCTAGACGACCATGCCAGGGCTAGTTTCAGCAGCCACGCCCACCGAGAGCTTGCTTTGAGTATGGTGATACTTGTCATATGGTGTGGTACTGCGTCAGAATCAAGAGGGGTGCACCTCCGCAGACTACTCAGTCTCCACGAATTCTGCTATGTCCATAGAATTCGCAGACCATAGTTGCTGCTCCACCTGCACATCCAGCTAGGGTGGGGGTTAGGCGGGTAAAGGTTGCCCCAGAGGGGGAGGCCAGGCCAGATTCTATTCTTTTCTGGGTAGGAGGGAGGCAGTTGCATCAGACGCAGTCATCATAGAGATGCATTAGTCTTATTTGATCTGGGATCCACTTATTCATACATGTCATCTTACTTTGCTCCGCATTTGGATATATCTCATGACTCTTTTGAGTTCTCCTACTTATGTGTCCATGCCTGTGGGAGATTCTATTGTTGTGGACCGTGTGTACAAGTCGTGTTTGAGACCAGAGTTGATCTATTGTTGCTAAGTATGGTAGACTTTAATGTTATCTTGGGCATGGACTGGTTGACTCCCTATGATGCATATCTAGCCTTTGTGAGAGACGTTAGTGTTGATACTCCTACCGTTGAGTCAGTTCCAGTAGTGAGAGACTTCCTAGATGTATTTCTTGCAGATCTTCCGGGCATGCCGCCCGATAGGGATATCGATTTTGGTATTGACTTGTTGCCGGATGCTCAACCCATTTCTATTTCACCATATCGTATGGCCCCAGCGGTGTTGAAGGAGCTACAGGAGCAGTTGCAAGAGTTGCTTGATAAGGGTTTCGTTTGGCCTAGCGTGTCGCCTTGGGGTGCTCCAGCTTTGTTTGTGAAGAAGAAGGATGGTTCTATGCGCATGTGTATTGATTATCAGTAGCTGAACAAGGTTACAATGAAGAACATGTATCCATTACCGCGTATTGATGATTTATTTGACCAGCTTTAGGGTGCCAGGGTGTTCTCAAAGATAGATTTTAGGTCAGGGTATCATCATTCGAAGATTCAGGATCCAGATATCCCGAAGACTGCCTTCAGGACTCGGTATGGTCACTACGAGTTCCTTATGATGTCATTTGGGCTGACCAATGCCCCTGCAACATTTATGTACCTAATGAATAGTGTATTCTAGCCATATCTTGATTCGTTCGTCATTATGATTACTGACGACATCTTGGTGTACTCCCGTAGTTGGGAAGATCATGAGCAGCATCTAAACAACTTCAATAACTCAACAATGAAGGTATTTCCATGAAATGGAACTTCCAGTTAAAGTACATAACATAAGCCTAACAATGAAAGAGATAGCATGAAATAGCAACTACGACTAAATGCATGAGAATAACTCAACAATGAAGAGAATATCATGTAACAACAACTACAAATAAAAGCATATAAAAGTAACTTGACAATGGAAACTAGAACATGTGATAACAACTTCAATTAAGGCATGTAAGGATAAAATTGACAACGAAAGATAGAACAATCAATAATAACTTCAATTAAGTGCAGGTCAAATACCAAATATAAGCCTGTGTACACACTAGTCACCTCGTGTACACATCTTACACATAATTCAAATAGTACAATCAACCCAAATCCTTAGGGGTAGTTTCCCCCACACAAAGTTAGACAACATACTTACCTCAACTCAGCCAAATCAACACTCAAAAATAGCTTTTTCTTTAAAATTCGCACCCGCACGGCTCAAATCTAACCAACTTAATATCATCAAATAATGCAAGAGAAATCAATTTTGATTTATAAAGCTACGATCTTTATACAATTCCCCAAAAGTCGACTAAAGTTAACCCCGGGCTTTTCCAGTCAAAACTTGGGTCCAAGGGTAGATCCCGACTACCCATATAATACCACGAGTCCATAAATGTGTTTTTTTCAAATCCGAGTCAAATTCGACTCTCAAATCCTAAATTTTAATTTTTCAAAACATAGATGAAAATCCCCAAAATTTCTCTTTGATTCTCATAAATATGATGTTAAATCTCATATATAATCATGTAATACAGTTGGAAATTGATTAAAATCACTTACCAATGATTGTAGGTGAAAATCCTCTTTCCAAATCGCCTCCTACCGAGTTTAGGGTTTAGAAATGAGAGAAATGAGATCAAATCCTGTCTGCCCAACCCTTTTGTTCAGTTGCAGATATCGAAATTGTGAAGAGGAATTGGCAATTGCGGCGCCTGACAGCATATTGGGAAGTCAGGGATGCGATACTGGCTTCGCATTTGCGAAGCCTGCTCCCATCACAAATGCAGCCAAATGATTGCAAATACGAAACTACCCAACCCAGGTACTACTTCCCAATTGTGATCAAGGTACCCCAACTGCGACACTTGAGACCCTCTGCTAAGATCCAATTGCAATGTTAGTGCCCGCTATTGCGACACCTGAGGCATCAACACACAAGCAAACCTGATCTAGCTAAAAACTATTCTTAAACACGTCCGAAACTCACCCGAGCCCTCGGGGCTTCAAACCAAACATCCACACAAGTCTAATAGCATCATATAAACTCTCTCCCATAATCAAAACACCAAAATAACATCTAGAATCACGAATGGGACATCAAAACACATGAATTTCAAAAGAAAACTCAAGAACCTCTAGAGTTGCCAAGCATCTGAATCTTATCAAACCAACTCCAAATGACACCAAATTTTGTAGACAAGTTCCAAATAGAATAACAGACCTTTTCCAAGTCCTGAAACAAAAATCCAAACCCGACAGCCTGAAAGTCAACCTACGGTCAAACTTAGGGAACCTTCTAAACCTTAAATTGCCAACTTTCGGCAAAAAAGTCAAATCAACCTAGGGACCTCCGAATTCAATTCCGGGCATATGTCCAAGTCTAAAATAACAATACGAACCTACCAAAGCCATCAAAACACCATTTTGGGGGTTGATTTCACAAAAGTGAAACATCGGTCATCATTTCAAACTTAATCTTCTAAACCAACAACTAAAGGGTCCAAATCAACCCATAACCTTCCCAGATTTAAACTAACAGCTTCAACCTTTCTACGCAAGGCATCGACCATACTCTCAACCTTTCTACTCAAGACATCGGCCATCACATTAGCCTTTCCGGGATTATACAAAATGGTGATATCATAGTTTTATAACAATTCTAACAACCTCTGCTTCCTCAAGTTTAGATCCTTTTGTATAAACAAGGGTTGTAAACTCCAATGATCTGTGAATACCACACAAAACACACCGTAGAGATAGTGCCTCCAAGTCTTCAATGCGTGAAAAATGGCTGCCATTTCTAAATCATGAACGCGGTAGTTCTTCTCATGGGGATTCAACTGACGCAAAGCATAATCTATCTCCCTACCTTCCTGCATCAATACACACCCGATGCCAATCCGCGAAGCATCATAATAAACTATATATGAAACCGATGTTGACGAAAAAACTAGAACTAGAGTTATGGCCAAGGCAGTCTTGAGCTTCTCAAATATCTCCTCACACTCATTGGACCACCTTAATAGAGCACCTTTCTGAGTCAACCTGGTCAAAGGAGCTGTGATGGATGAAAACCCCTCTTCAAAATACCAATAACTGTAATGACTCGACGGGTCGTTTTGTGTTTTGAGCCTTGTTTCCTCTTTTGATGCTTCACACATGTGTATTTATGGTTTCATTACTTTTGAGGTTGGTTAGTTTCGGGTGTTGGGTTGATTTGGACCCTTTAGTTCTTGGTTTAGAAGCCTAAGTTGGAAGTGTTGACCGAAGTTTGACTTTTTTAAAAACGACACCGGAATGATGTTTTGATGGCTTCGATAGATTCCTATCGTGATTTTGGGCTCGTTCATAAGCTCGAAATTGAATTCGGAGGTCCTTAGGTTTATTTGACTTGTTTTGCCGAAAGTTGGCAATTTGAGGTTTTGAAGTTTCCCTAAGTTTGAACGTAGGTTGACCTTATGGATATCGGGTACGGACTTGGAATAGGTCCGTGTTGTCATTTGAAACTTGTCTGCAAAATTGGTGTCATTTAGAGTTGGTTTGAAAGTATTCAGAGGCATTGTTGCAATTCTTGAGGTTATTGAGTTTTCTTTTGAAATTCATGAATTTTTATGTCCGATTCATGGTTATAGATGTAATTTTGGTTTTCTGGTCATGCGATTGAGTTCATATGATGTTTCTAGACTAGTGTGGATGTTTGGTTTGGAGCCTTGAGGGCTCGGATGAGTTTCGAACGTGTTTCGGAATGGTTTGGACTCAATTCGAGGTTGCTGTTATGCTGGTGTCTAAAGTGTCGTTGCGAACAACAACATTGCAATTGTGATCATAGCAGAGGGGCCTTAGGCAACTCATTTGCGACGCCTTGATCACAATTGCGAAGAGTAGGTTAGAATGGGTATGTTCGCATTTTCGACTCTTTTATCGCATTTGCGACGGAAACAGGCTTCACAATTGCGAAGCCAGTGTTGCATTTGCGACTTCGCCTTAGGGTGTCAGGCGTCGCAATTGCGAGGCTTTATTTTCAATTGCAAGGGGTCGCAATTGCCAACCTAGTGTTGCAATTGCGACATCTGCAACTGAATAAAATGGCTGGAAAAATGGGATTTCATCTCATTTCTCTCATTTTAGAAACCTATACTCGGTAGGAGGTGATTTGGAGAGGAGATTTTTACCTATAATCATTGGGTAAGTAATTTTGATCGATTTCCAACTATATTACATGATTATATATGATATTTAACATCAAATTTATAAGAATCAAAAAGAAATTTTGAGGATTTTTTTATATGATTTAAAAAATAAAAATTTGGGATTTGAGAGTTGAATTTGACTCGGATTTGAAAACAAAACACATATATCGACTCATGAGGTTATGGGTAGTCGGGATCTACCCTTGGACCCGGGTTTTGACCGAGAAAGCCCAGTGTTGACTTTTGGGGAATTGTGTGAAGATCTTAGCTTTTTTAATCAAAATCGATTTCTCTTGCACGGTTTGATGATATTAAGTCATTTTCAATCAGATTTGAGCCGTGCGGAGGAAAATTTTAAAGAAAAAGCTATTTTTTTACCGTGAAAATGGTAACAACAATTAAATTTATAAATGGGATTCTAAATATACGTGATCTATTCCCGAGCTAGTTTGGAAGTATGATTAGTGCTAAAATACGCTGTAAAACAGTAAAGATCAAGTTAGCCAAGATAGCAATCGAACCAGTAAGGGGGGCGGTCCCGGGCTTAGAACAAGCCAGTAGGTACCTCGGGGCCAGGTCTCGAGCCTACCTCGGGCCTATCGGAGGTAATCTTATCGAGGGTCGTCGGGAAGGGGATAAAAGATAAGTATGTGTATACAAAGCTTTATACCGTAAATCTTGAGCTAAATGACGAAGAACAAATGAAGAACAATAAAATGCTAGGGCGACCTCAGGGTCGAAGAACACAATTAACTTAGAAGAAAGAGAGAGTGAGAGAGAGATATTATTGCTTATTGGAGAAGTGGAGCAACATCAGTCCCTTACAAGGTGGGGTAAGTCCCCCTTATATAGACGAGGGGACTCGGTAAAATATGCATATATTATTTACAAGAGTGGAAAGATGGGACGGCCTATCGCACGTCATCTCAGTAGGCTACAGATAGACCGGCACTGTCAGGTGTAGCCATGTGCTTCGGAGGCATCTCCTCTCACCCTGACCTCGGGCCCTGCTTTCTTTGATTCGAACCTCGACGAGCCCTGAGGCCGAGAACTCGATCGTGGCCTCCCATCCTCGGGGTCTCGAGGAGGGCTTCCAAAATTATCTTGATAGCAAAAATCAAGTCTTCTAATTTTTACCGCGTACAGATAGTCTCCGCGTTTCTCATGACGAAGTGATGGGAAATGATTCTGACACTCGACTCCTCGAGCTCCCTTTGGCGATGCTATAATGGCGATTCAGATCGCGGCGCAATCCTTAGTAACCGTTGGCGTGTCTCATAGATCCCTACTCGATGTCCTGCTCGATGTCCTATCGTTTCCGCTCCTCGAGGAAAAAGTGCTGCCGTCGATTTATTTTTTCAAGAAAGTAGTAATTATACCCGTCGGTCAATCTTTCAGAGCATCGATGACTGTGTCGTTTCCTCCCTATAAATGAGGGCGTATTGTGGTATTGCATATTTTCATCTCAACACTTCTGCTGATACGTTTTGCTTCTTCCTTCCCATCGTCTTCTTTTGTCTTTGATTATCATGATGGGAGCCTTCTATCTCAAGGCTGTTTGGGGGAGATCTTCCGGGCCATATCGAGGCCTTCTGCCGGGGTCCACCTTTATTGAACGTAAATATATACGTTGGTCGCTGCTGCTACCGTTGGCTCGAAACGACGAAGGGAAGAGAGTCGGTTTCACATTTGCTTAGACGGTTATTCGGATTATGCACCGCTGCTCAAAAGGGGGATCGGAATACCCACCGCTGCTCACCTTCATATCCCGGCTCAACGTGGAACTCCGCCCTGAGCCGGGAGCTTGCACGGCTCGCTGCTTGAAGAAGTGTATTTGAAGTAGCTGTGCAAGCAGGGCCGAGAATTGTTCGACCCGCTCCCTCTCCGAAGTTTCCTTGGCCAAAGAGGATCCTCGAGCTTCGGAGAGCTGTGGCGCTTCGTCGTCTTTTCCTGCTCCCTGGTTGCTCTTCCTCGGCTGTGTCAAAATGGACAGCTGAGATAGGGCTTTCGGGGGCGATCTTGGAGATACGTCCTTCGAGGGTAGAGTAGACCTTAGGTCCCTTCTTTTTGTATCCTCTTTTGTCGTATCTGTATTGGGAACCCTTTGTAGGCTTTTGTACTTTGAAAATCTTATAAATGAGAAATGAACTTTGTTGACCTCTGCTTTCGAGTTCGCTCTATTTCCTTATGCTTTCATGCCCTTCGAGACTCTTCAAATGCATTCCTTTGTGTTGCTGATTGCTGATATTAATCTTGGATGTGAGTGCTTGCTTTGATTTCCCGCCGATTGACATGGGCTTTTTTGGTCCCACCGTCGTCCTTCGGGATTTTTATATGCCTTCTATTGCTTATGGGCCGTTGTATCTTAGCGTGATAACTTGTTTTGGTCCCTAGCTGATTGGCAAGGCTCTCTCCTGCTTTCTTTTTTGTTGTACTTGGGCTTGACGAGGGACCAACCGGATAGGCTCGAGCTGTCGGGGCCCGCTGGTTCGTGTTGAGATCTTGCATCAAATTTTGGGGCCTTTGGGAACGATACCCCGGATGAAGGTCATCCCTGGGCGCCTTGGTGGGCCCTGTTGATTTTGATGTGGATAACTCTTTCGAAGAGTGTAAGGTTGGCTTCCATTTGAGGAGTTTGCCTATGCGCGGGGCGCTCCTTTAGGCCTTCATAGATCTTTGGAGATCGGAGCTTCTTCGGGTTTGCTCCTTCGGGGAGGGAATTGTGATCCCGGGCGCACGCCTTGCGTTTGGCATCGGCATCCTGGAGCTTATCACGATCCTGCTTCTTGGTGGACGGAGGCTTCAAATGTGCAACACTACCTGGAGCATGGAGATGATTCGCGTGGATCCTCGAGCTTGGTCGTCCGTTGGAGGATGTTTCCTAGGTCGGGTATTGACCCGCCGACCCGTATTGAGGCCATTAGCTTCATGGAGCTTACATCTGGTAGGTGACTTCGCCGCTGCTTTTTGTATATAAGAGGGGTGGCTTCGACCTTTTTGTGAGACTTCACTATTTTTGGGCAGCCGTTCTTCCGTTTCGGCATAGGGCTCCCTATCTTCTAAAGTGCGAAAAGCGTTTGTGCTTCTTTGCTTTATTTTGTTAGTTCTGCTTCAGTTATGGCGACCACTTCGGAATTGTTAAGGCAAAGGATGGGGGATGCCGTTCCCGGTGCTGGAGAGTCGATGGGCTTCGCTCTGGAGACGGTGTCCTTGATGAGAGAGGAACACCTGGAAATGGCGAGGCAATACTGTGGGTGGAGCGAGACTATGGGTGCTTTCCCCTCGCGAAGGCATCGCGGACTCTACTGATGGGTTTTGAGCGTGTACTTATACCCTTTTGTATTTGGCCCTCTTGATAAGGTCGTGCTCGACTTTTGCTTGAAGTATCGGGTTACCTTGGAAAATATTCATCCGTCGCTTTGGCAGACGGTGCAGATGATGAGTATTTTTGCGGAGAAGCCGGACTTGAGTTCACGCTTGACCATCTCATCAGGCTGTATCAGCCTATTCACCATCGAGGTCTGCTAACCTTGAGGGATCGCTCACCCACGCCCTTCGTTGTTGACAATGATGAAGGGGGAGATCGAGGGTGGGCCAGTTGGTTTGTCCGAGTCAGGATGACCGATGTCATCCCTGTGGATTTCCTGCCATTCCCCGAAGGGTGGAATTACGTGCG
Organism: Nicotiana attenuata; assembly: GCF_001879085.1. Taxonomy (NCBI): domain Eukaryota; kingdom Viridiplantae; phylum Streptophyta; class Magnoliopsida; order Solanales; family Solanaceae; genus Nicotiana; species Nicotiana attenuata. Next base: position 105,321 of record NW_017673378.1, read on the forward strand.
TAAGTGAGGCGCTTTTGTCGTTCCTTCAGTTTATGTTCATTCCGAAAATCGGCCAAGTAATCAGTATTATTCCCTTTGTTGCAGCAACTTCATGGGCGTCGGGCCAAGTTCTCGATTTGCCCGGCTGGGTTCGGAGGCTGGTGACCCATTCGTCTTGCGATGAACGCAGGTGGCGAGCTATGTCTCGCATCAGGTAGGGAGTGGATCATCAAGGTATGTGCGTATGTTGCTTCTTTGTCGATATGTTCCTGAGGCGGTATTTTCCCATCTCATCTACGCTGGACGCGTTGTTTTTGCAGATATCGGGCGATTCCTCGGGGCGAGGCAGCGTTTTCCCGGAGAAGAGATGGAATTATTGGCTTCCGAGCCGAGAGACGGCAGCAGCAAGAGGGTCCGAGACCCACCATGCGAAGGAGCTTCTAGCGGCGCTGGCCGGGCTCGTATTTCTGAGGACGGGGCATCACCCGAGTCGGTTGTCCCCGGGGTACCTGTTTCTCGGCGAGTGGCTCCCTCGAATAAGCATGTTATGTCCGGAGCCAGTTCTTCCGGGGTTGCGGGAGCGGTATTATCAGGAGTGTGTTCTGATTTGGAGAAAACTTGCCATCTTTACTTTGCGGTGATTTTGTGCTTAATTCTCTCATACCCCGCGTCTTCCTCCCCTCATTGAATCTTTCCTGCGCAGGCCTGTGATAGGCTCAAGTTCGAGCTGCTTCGTTAAAAGGCCAAGTTCCAGAGGGTTCGGGATGAGGGAGAATCCCTTAGGCTTCTTTGCAAGGAGAAAGAAGTTGTGCTGCAGCATTGGCGATGTGAGGCGTATCGGAGCTTGAACTATGAGAGCTATTTGATGGAGCAGGTAATTTCTTGCAGTGCGTTCTTCTTTCTTTTTAATTTTTAAGGCTAACTTCTTCTTGCCGTGTTAGCTGCAAAAAAAGACAGAGGCCTTGGAGTACCTCGAGGGTGAGGTGAACCGTGTCAGGGCAGCTTGCGAGGAACTAAAGGGCCAAGTGCGGGCTCAAGCCTTGGAGGAGGTGAGCGCTTCAGCCAAGATTCCTGCCTTCGAGGCCCAGCTCAACTTATCCCGAAGTAACGCCAAGGTTCAAGCGGATATGATCGAGAAACTAGAGTCTGACCTCTCGAAGGTCAGGGGCGAGATAGTTGACACCCGGGCGGAAGCGATACTGAGCCGAACCAGGGCGGATCATGAGATGGCGACTTGCATAAAGGAGGCTGCTGATGCCCAATCCGAGTTGAGGCAAGCCCTTAATCGTGAGAAGAGGATCGAGGAATATGTTCATCGCCGATCCCGGAGAGAAGTGTTCGAGGAAGTTGGAGCGAGAGGCTTTATCCTCTCAGAGGAATTGGCTCAAGCAAGGGCGGACGAGCGCGATGCTCGGTCACTCCTCGTGGGCATTGTAGAGGGCGATCTTGACGGGTTGTAGCCCCTTGGCACAAAATATAGCTCCTACTATTTTGTAGCTTGGTCTCCGGTGCGCGCAGAGTGTGCCTGTAGGCGGAGAATGTTTTTGTCGTATGTAATGTAAGGAGAATTTCAAAGTGTTATTCTTTTTGTACCTTTTTTCTGTCGTTGCTCTTGATCGTGTGGATTGGCTTATGGGATCGGTCCCTAGGCCGTGCTATGGCTTGAACTCTGATTGGCCTTCCGCCTTTTTCCCGCCTTCATGGTCGGAGGGTGATGACCCTATGTGCTCCTGGACCGAAGCATTTTTTGCGGGCGCGTGGCCTGGGGATTTGTCGCGACCGTTGATAGCATCATCGGGGCCGTGCTTTTAGGCGTATGGTGATTGAATTGTCCTCGGGTTCAGTCTCCGAGTCGGGATCCTGACTCGGGCTTATTTTATCCTCGAGCCCGTTCGGGCTGGTGATAATGACTTTCATTCTCTGCCCTGGGGCGTTTTGCGATTTTCCGGGTTCGGTCTCCGAGTCGCGTTGCGATTCGAGCTGTAGTCGACCCTTAAATCTCATCTGAGTTTTTGGCCAGCGATGGTGACCTTCCGCGTTGCTTGGCCATTGGGACCTTTCAGTATGAGGCCCGGAGGCATGCTTATCCGGCGACAGTGGTACTTACGTTGTTTGGTCGTAGAGACCTTTCGATATGAGGCCCGGAGGCTCGCTTAGCTGGCGACAATGGCACTTACGCTGTTTGGTCGGAGGGACCCTTTTGATATGAGGACCGGAGGCTTTGCTTAGTTTAACTATTTTGGATCAGGTCTCCGAATCGGGTTACGATTCGAGCTCACTTTAATCCTGAAGTTGTCAATTTTCAAGCTGATAGTCGTAGAGACCTTTCGGTGTGAGGCCCGGAGGCTCTGCTTAGCCGGCGACAATGGCATTTACGCTGTTTGATGTGAGGCCCGGAGGCTTTTCGTAGGCTTTGTTTTCTCTCGTTAAGGTCTTATTGATTATTTTGCCTTGCCCGTCGTCGGTTCTAAAAGAACCTCGATTTCAAGTCATAGTCGGCGATGTTTTGAGCACCTCAGAAGGTTCATAGCCCTTATTGAGCTGATCATTAACCTGAAATCGAAAGGTCATGGGCAAGAAAAAGTGTGAGAGATATCGTGCGTTTAAGTGACGAAACTAGCAAGAAAATAATCACTATTATTTTTAGCCCCACGGTGGGCGCCAAACTATTTACCGTGAAAATGGTAACAACAATTAAATTTATAAATGGGATTCTAAAAATACGTGATCTATTCCCGAGCTAGTTTGGAAGGGTGATTAGTGCTAAAACACGGAGTAAAACAGTAAAGATCAAGCTAGCCAAGATAGCAATCGAACCAGTAAGGGGGGCGTTCCCGGGCTTAGAACAAGCCAGTAGGTACCTCGGGGCCAGGTCTCAAGCCTACCTCGGGCCTATCGGAGGTAATCTTATCGAGGGTAGTCGAAAAGGGGATAACAGATAAGTATGTGCATACAAAGCTTTATACTGTCAATCTTGAGCTAAATGACGAAGAACAAATGAAGAGCAATAAAATGCTAGGGCGACCTCGGGGTCGAAGAACACAATTAACTTAGAAGAAAGAGAGAGAGAGAGAGAGATATTATTGCTTATTGGAGAAGTGGAGCAACATCAGTCCCTTACAAGGTGGGGTGAGTCCCCCTTATATAGGCGAGGGGACTCGGTAAAATATGCATATATTATTTACAAGAGTGGAAAGATGGGACGGTCTATCGCACATCATCTCAGTAGGCTACAGATAGACCGGCACTGTCAGGTGTAGCCATGTGCTTCGGAGGCATCTCCTCTCAACCTAACCTCGGGCCCTGCTTTCTTTGATTCGGACCTCGACGAGCCCTTAGGCCGAGAACTCGATCGTGGCCTCCCATCCTCGGGGTCTCGAGGAGGGCTTCCAAAATTGTCTTGATAGCGAAAATCAAGTCTTCTGATTTTTACCGCGTACACTATTTTTGAGTGTTGATTTAGCCTAGTTGAGGTAAGTATCTTGTCTAACTTTTTTTTGGATTCGTTGACCTACGTTTTTAGGGACGGGGGGGGGTACTACCCCTTAGGATTTGGGTTGTTTGTTTCTATTCAAATTATGTGAAAGATGTGTACATGAGATGACGAGTGTGTATAGGGCTTATATGTGATATTTGACCGGTTTAGACTCTTAGGTTGCTTATAAGCACTTAATTGAAGTTATTATTATTTGTTCTATCTTTCATTGGTAATTTTATTCTCGCATGCTTTAATTGGAATTGTCATTACATATTATAGTTTCCATCATCAATTTGCTCTTATTTGCATTTACTTGTAGTACTTGTTCCATGCCACTCCTTCTATTGTTGAGTTATTCTCATGCAGTTAAACTTAGTCGCTATCTAATTGGAAGTTGCCATTTTGTGGGAATATCTTCACTGTTGAGTTTTTAAAGTCATAGTAGTGAAAGTTATTAAAACATTTAGGTTGAAGTTGTTAATGGTTGAGATATCTTTCCTTGTTGAGTTGTATCTCATTCCTTTGTTGCTATTGAGATTTTGTACACATTGTGGTTCAGCCTTAGGCTATATGTTGTGGTAACATCGATATTGCTGATTTTGGTAATGTTATGACATATGGGCACATGTGGTGCAAGTTGATTTTTGTGTTGTGATATTGATATGCATATAGCGGTATAAGGATATGGGTTAATGTGCATGCAATGAGATAAGGAGGGATTTATACGCGTGAGGGAATTACTTGAAGCCACGCGGTGAGATAAGGGGGATAAAGCATGTGTAGCTATTTCGGGAAAAATGTTTAAAAAAAATATAATGCAAGGCTCACGCGGAGATATAAGGAAGATCGTGATTGTGACTTGTGAAATATGAATATGAGGTGTGGTACCTCGACATGAGGAAGTCCATTACTAAGAGAAGCGGTGATCTCGTCTTGCTTGCTGGGAGAGAGGAATCTTCCGGACCATCTTTTCCAGCCAGATAGCGAGCGATCGGTTAGATGTCCTTTCATAGATTCTCGAACCTCCGACAGACAAAATCTCCATACATGCGTTCTTTCTCTTCTCCCCTCAGCCATACATCCCTTTTTTCTTTTGGCCATTTTTGTTAGGCATTGAACCCCACCCAACGGAGCGGTGCTAAGTGATGTCCTCCCCTCCCTTATACCACGCGGCTTTGTCCTTTTCAAAGAGGTTATCCTTCTCTCTCCCCGTTTCTTAGTCTTATAGGATAGCTCACCATTCAAGTAAGTCACTTTACCCGGTGCTTACTGTCTTCAACTTTCATAAAAATTTCGTAGAACCGAGAATGAAGTTTTCATTCTGTACACGCCATATCATGAATTAGTAACTGCTTCTAATTTCCAAAAAAAAAATCCTGATTTTTCCATTTTTGGAATAGTTATGAAATCTCTTCTTACTATATATTCCATGTTGGGAAGGATTGATGATTTGAAAGGTTGTTGTTCTTGTTTCCTTATTTCCTTCCTTTCGCGTTCTGATTGTAAGTGGTTACTTATTGTCTTTATCATATATACTCTCTTGTCGTCATTTATTGCTTTATTTTTGTTGTTAACCCTATATCGATAAATTGCTTTATTGTCCTTTAATTGTCTTTATATTCTGTTATTAGTTAATATCATATTCTGTTCAGGTTTTCATTTGTCTAGTAGGTGTCTTGACCTGGCCTTGTCACTACTCTACCAAGGTTAGGCTTGATACTTACTGGGTACCGTTGTGGTGTACTTGTGATATGCTTCTGTATATTTTTTGTGCAGATCCAGGTACATATGCTCGTGTCGGATTCCAGTGATTTGAACAGTTACTTCAGAGACTTCAAGGTAAACCTCCTCAATGCTCGCAGGCCTCGGAGTCACCTTCTATTTTTGGTTGTACTACTATTTTTTTAGTTCAAACCAGTATTGTATTTAGAGATTCTAAATGTACCTCTTTTAGAGCTTATGACTCAGTTCCACCAGTTTTGGGAGGTATTTGGCTGTTGTACTGTTTGAGTTTTGCTATGGTGGATTACTAGTTTAAATTGATATCTAAATTATTTTTTTTGCTAATTCTTAATGTATGTTTGGCTTACCTTGTTTGGAGACTAGGTGTTATCACGACATCCTAAGGTGGGATTTTGGGGTCGTGACAATAATACCCCGCCAAGCCGAGAAAACTCTGGATCTCAGTAGCAGAAGACGGTCTGGACATATTCTAAACCGCCTCCACCTGCGGTTCAGACCTTTTGGATTGATCTGTGCATTAAAAGTTAAGGAATAATGTTTTTCAGAAAAGCGCATTTCTGCGGTCCATTATGCGGTCGCATAATAGCAATGCGGACCGCATAGTTGCCGCAGAGTGAGGCAGAATGTTGGCTAGTTTTGAGGTCAACTATGCGGCCAATTATGTGATTGCATAATCAATATGCGGGCCGCATAGTCATCGCATAATCTCCTTGGAATTTTACGAGGGGCAGTTCTGCGGTGCATTATGCGACCGCAGAACAGGTATGCGGACCGCATTCTTGTCGCATACCCGGGCAGAATGGTCAATTTTTGAGGGCCATTTTGTGGTCCCTTTTGTGGGCCGCATATCAGTTATGCGGTCGCATATGCGACCGAAGATTTAGTCGGGGCTCCTGTTTTTTAACTTTTAAAACCCGACCCCATCGCATTAAAAAAACCCTATTAGACCCTTTTATGCTATTTTCTATTGCATTTAGAGTGAGAGAAGGAGTTCTAGAGGGAGAAACTAATTCTCACCAAGCCACTACATTCCTTGTCCAAATATATGAAGATTTTCAAGTAAAATTGCTAGGACTTCATCCTAATAGGTAAGAACTTGTGCCCTAACCTTGATTTCAAAATTCCTATTAAAATAAGTGATTAACAAGTGGGTTCACGGGGTATAAGGATTGATTATCTTGCATGCATGATTGATAATAGGGTATGGGGGAATTGTGAGCCAAAAAATATAATAAATGGGGTGTAGGATGATAAAATCTCTCACAAAAAGGTCCAAAAAAAATCACAATGCACACTTAGTGCTTGAGAATATACTCAAATGAGCTACAATCTTAATCATCTTTCTAATTTTTGGTTCAACTTGTAATTCTCATAAAATAGATCGAAGTTGCTAAGAGTTCCGAAATTTTGTAAGAAAGCTCTATTGAGGTATGTATGGCTAAAACCCCCTCTTATTAGAAATTGACCTCCGTTGGTGTCCATGCAAATGTTGTAAGACCGAAATCTGATTGATGTATTGATTGTTATTTCACATGAATTGGTGTTGCAACTATATATACGTGAAAGGTGTTTCTCAATGTGTTCAATGTACTATTCTTGGTAATTTAGAAATGTGTGAAGAATGTGAACAATGTGTTGAAATACCTAGACTTCAAGTCAAGTTTAAAACTTAGATTGTTATGCCAACTATGTGAAATCTTATCTATGCTTACAGCTTGAATTTCTCTTGTATGTGCCTATCCTCCTAAATTGCAAGATTAACGTTGAAAGTGGAAATGATGTGAAATGTGGGGAAAAAGAGCTTGATTTTGAATGTGGCCTAGTGCCAAGTATGATGTAATAAATGAGTCCCCCAAGTGCCTATGAATTGATATATGTGAAATAAAGATTGAAATGAGATGAATAATGAAAAAGGAACAACGTCTTGGTAAGACGGCCTAGCCGATCGGGCCGTGATCGGACGCCATGCCGCACACTTGGTGGTATTGTGCTGATATTGAATCCGGAATGTGTGAATGATGATTGTGATGAGATATATGTCTCAAATGAGGCAAGCTAGCCGATCGGGTCGTGATCGGACTCCGCGTAAGAAAGCGGTGGTATTGTGAATGATTATGAACAATATTAAATGCCCCAACCTAAAGCTATGGAAATTATGTGAAAGTTATATGATCCTTTTATTTGATGGTGTGGTGATCGTTTAAAGCTTTTGATTGATCCTTGTGATTTCCTTGTTCTTGTATGATAAGTTATTTCTAATGAGATGGTGTTTAGTTATACATACTAGTACTATTCCATGGTACTAACGTCCATTTTGCCGGGGACGCTACATCTTTGAATGGATGTAGGTGGCTCCATAGCAGACAGTGCCGATCGTGAGCATCCTCCACATAGCAAATTTGGTGAGCCCCCCTTTCTTCCAGGGGTGATGCAGTATGTATTTTGTTATAGATCTCCACTTTTGAGGTATAGCCGGGGCCTTGTTGCCGGCGTTATCATAACTGTCTTTTGTATCTTTAGAGGCTCCGTAGACGTTTGTGTGGGTTATGTACGGGTGTTGGATGGGTGAATGAACTGTGTTGTAATCCTAAACTCTAGTTCTTCTAAACTGTATCTGTATGACATTTTGGAAACTTAACAATGGTTTAAGGGTTGTAATATGAAATGAACTAACAATGCTGTATGTACGATCTTTCCTACTGTCTAAGTGTTTACCGTGAAAATGGTAACAACAATTAAATATATTAAATGGGACTCCAAAAATACATGATCTATTCCCAAGCTAGTTTGTTAGAGCAGATGATGCTAGTATTATGAATTTTAATGATGGGGGG